>NC_037689.1:6334002-6410259 GCF_003255815.1 Theropithecus gelada
AGTCTGTCGGCAGTGGATATAAGGTCAGTGCCATAAAGAGGTACTGGGAGCAGTGCTTTAAAGAAGTACTGGGAACGGAAAGTTTTCTGAATCAGGGTAACAAGGGGAAGAATTTGTCTATTAAAGAAAAACATTATGTGCAGTTGCTTAAAGTTCTGTTGAGACAGTCTAGAGCTCAGGTTAATTCGCAGACACTAACCTCCTGCAGAAGCCACAAAAGGTTATTACACATAACCCATGGTTTCCACAGGCAGGCACTCTCGATGTGGAAAATTGGGATAGGACAGGAGAAGGATTAAAACAGGCTCATCCAAAAGGTCTTAAAGTTGATTCTTCTGTTTTCTCCCCTTGGAGTTTAATTCGTACTGTACTTCTGCCATTATCTCCTTATTATTTTGCTGGACAGCAGGCTAAGTCTAAAAATCTGAAAGAATCTGTTGTCCCACCTACAGCTCCAATTGAAAATGAAAAACAGGAGAGGGAGGATACAAATTGGCCTATACCACCTCCTCCAATTGCAGAAACATCTGTACTGCCTCCTTTGGTAGCAGAAATAGCCCAATACAAAGAATTTTACCGTCTTCTGCCATAGCTGGAGAGCCCTTAGGACCTTGCCCTTTTCCTATTTCTGTAAGGCCTGATCCAAATAATCCACAGCAGGTTATTCATGAACACACTCCACTAGAGTTTAAGTTGTTAAAGGAATTAAAAGTGAGGGTGGTAAATAATGGCGTACAAAGCCCATTCACCTTAGGATTGCTAGAAGCTGTGTTTGGTGCTATGCGTCTTTTGCCCTTTGATGTGAAACACTTGGCGTGAACTTGTGTGTCTGTGAGTGCATATCTGACATGGAATTTAAATTGACAAAAAGTGTGTGCAAACCAGGCTAGACAGAACCGTGTTGCTGGACACGGAGACATTACAGAGGATATGCTGTTAGGTAATGGCCCTTACTCAGACCTGGAACGTTAACTGCTTATCAGCAGTGTGCACAGGCTGCTAAATAAGCCTGGGCCACAATTCCTGAAGAGGGAGTCCCAGTACAATCCTTTTTACATATTATGCAAGGCTCACAGGAACCCTATGCGCAATTTCTTGCAAGATTACAAGAGGCAGTGAAGCATCAGATTCCTCATACCGTGGCTAACCTTAACTCTAGCTTTTGAGAATGCAAACATGCACTGGCACCAGGGAGGTGTACAAAAAACTTAGGAAATTTTCTCAGAGCTTGTCAGGATGTAGGAACTGAGCTTCATCGGTCTGCAATGTTAGCGCAAGCAATGGCTAATCTAGCAGTTGACAAATCTAAAAGAAGCCAAGGGTGAAACCCTAAAATGGGAAAATGTTATAATTGTGGAAAGACTGGACATTTTAAAAAGGAATGTTGCCAGATCTCAGGACAGAAAGGACCTTACAATGCTGTTACCCCCCACCCCCCAACCCCACTGGAAAAAACCCCACTGGAGGACTTTGTCCTCGCTGTAACAAAGGAAATCACTGGACTAATCAGTGCTGCTCAAAATTTCATCAAAATGGCACCCCCCCTGCCAGGAAATGAGACAGGGGCCTGAACCCGGGCCCTGAACCCGGGCCCCACAAACAATGAGGGCATTCCCAGTACAGATCTCAACCCCGTTTCAGGAATGGGTTCCCGGAGGCACATTGATTCCCTCACCCCAGAAACACCAGGAAGCGTAGAATTAAATCTACCCACCAGAGGAAAAAATCACATTAGTTGGTGGAGACAAACCTATCAAAGTTCCCACTGGTATTTGGGGACCTTTACCAACAGGATACATGGGACTAATTTTAGGCAAAAGCCATCTTAACTTGCAAGGCATCACTGTAGTCCCAGAAGTGATGGACTCCGATTATGAAGGAGAAATTCAAGTAGTTTTAATGTCACAAAATCTTTGGGGTTTGGAACCAGGAGAATATATTGCTGATTATTGCTTATTCCCTGCAAATTACACCCTTCTCCACAAAAGGAGAAACGAGGAAATAAAGGATTTGGGAGCACAACTATACAGGAAATCTGTCTATCCTAACCCATAGCCTCTAATAGACCCATCTGTGTAGTACAAATTAAAGAAAAGAAATTTTATGGGCTTATGAATACGGGAGCTGATGTATCAGTAATATTTAAAGACAATTGGCCCCCATCCTGGCCCTTACAATTAACTTCTATGTCCCTAGTGGGTATAGGAACAGCTCAAAGTGTTCAACAAAGTGCTGAGATTTTATCTTGTTTTGGTCCAGATGGACAGTCATACACTTTTCAGCCTTATGTTGCAAATATAGCTATTAATTTATGGGGTCGAGACTTACTTACAGCATGGGATATGAGACTTACAAATGAAAACTTTAATAACCCAGGATTTAAAACGTTGAAAGACATGGGATATCAAAAGGAAAAAGGTTTAAGAAAATTTCTACAATGAAATCCTAACCCAATATCAGTAACTGGAAAAACAAATAAAAAAGGGCTAGAATGTCAGGATTTCTGATAGGGATCATGATAGTTCTCCTCTGCCCACTGCCTTACCATTAGCATGGCTTAGTGACAAACCTGTGTGGGTGGATCAATGGCCCCTAACACATAAGACACTAGATCAACTTCATCTGTTGGTAAAAGAGCAATTAAATGCAGAACATATAGAAAAGTCCCTAAAATTCACCAGTATTTGTTGTTCCAAAAAGGTCCAAAAACAATAATGACCTCTGGGGTTTCTGCTCAACGCTCAAAGCTAATTGCAGTCATTCAGGTTTTACAGCTCACAGCTTCAGATCCTATCAACATTGTCTGTGATTCAGCTTAGGTTATAAATGTAGCCAGTTGCATAAAAACTGCTACAATGAGAAGTACACTAGACCCTGAACTGCTTAATTTATTTTTAAGACTTCAATAAATTATTTGTTCTCGTACAGCTCCTTTTCATATTTCTCATATTCACTCTCTTTTTTTTTTTTTTCTGAGATGGAGTCTCGCTCTGTTGCCCAGGCTGGAGTGCAGTGGCGCGATCTCAGCTCACTGCAAGCCCCGCCTCCCGGGTTCAGGCCATTCTCCTGCCTCAGCCTCCCGAGTAGCTGGGACTACAGGCGCCCGCCACCTCGCACGGCTAGTTTTTTTTTGTATTTTTTTAGTAGAGACGGGGGTTTCACCGTGTTAGCCAGGATGGTCTCGATCTCCTGACCTCGTGATCCACCGGTCTCGGCCTCCCAAAGCACTGGGATTACAGGCTTGAGCCACCGCGCCCGGCCTCTCATATTCACTCTCACATACAACGGCCACTATCTCTAAGTAATGAGAAAGCAGACAAACTAATTGGTTCTGTGTTTCAGCAAGCTCAAGCGTCTCATGCACTTCTGCACCAAAATACTTCCGCCCTTACTCGCATGTTCCATTTATCTCGCAGTCAAGCTAGGGCTATATAATACAAGCCTGTCCTATTTGCCAGCATCTCCCTGGAGCCACACCTGTAGAAGGCTGTAACCCACGAGGTTTGGCTCCCGATGAAATTTGGCAAATGGATGTTACACACATAGCAACCTTTGGCAAGCTTAGCTATGTTCATGTGACTATAGACACTTATTCTCATATGCTGCATGCTACATGCCAAATAGGTGAGACAGCTGGTCATGTACAGCAACATTGTCTGTCATTATTTGCTTATATGGGAATTCCTAAACAATTAAAAGCTAACAGTGGACCCGCTTATACTAGTCATGCTTTTCAAAATTTCTTACAGCTTTGGGCTATAACCCATAAAACAGGAATTCCTTATAATCCTAGAGGACAAGGCATAGAGCAGGCACATCAAACATTACAACGCATGTTGAAAAGACAAAAGGGGGCATATGAGGCCAACTACCACCTCAATCAAAACTACATTTAGCTTTATTTACTGTAAATTTATTGACTCCTGGTACGAATGGTAAGACTCCAGCAAAAAGACACTGGCAAGTGTTAGAGGAAGAGGAAAGTTTATCCGAAAGTGTTATGGAAATCCCCAAAAGAAGGACAATGGAAAGGTCTGGTGGATTTACTGATCTGGGGAAGATGGTATGCTTGTGTGTTTACAGGAGATGGACAAACTGTGCATGCAACCATGGAACGGGAGACTGGAGGAACCCAGGATGGCCAACCATGGGCCTGGTCCCTCTGGTACGAGCCATGAGCCAGCTGAGCCTGAGTGCAAAGACAGAGAGAGGGCCGATAAGAGTCACGACACAGCTCTAATGCTACATTTTCTGCAAAATTTGATGGACCACCAATTGGATAATAAGAGCTGCCCAGCCTGGACTTATATTCTTTCCATTAACACATAAACAAAAAGGGGGATATGCAGGGAGCTGAAGGCCCGTGGGATGTAACCAACTCAGCATTTCACTGGAGGCTATATGATCAAACAGCAAACTGTTTATCATGAATGCAGGATGTGGGCAAACTCACATTGTCCTGCCACCAAAAGGTTTGCTGAGGGACATCACTCCCTGATGGCTCTTTGAAGTTACCTACGGAGAAAACTAGCGCCTATTTAAAGGATGTAGTTCAAAGCCTGCTGTTCTCCAAGCAGCTTGTTTTGGCCCCAGCTTGTGCTGGCCCCACTGCCCTGGGTGTGTGTAGTTCAAACGGCCGACTGACACCCGACAATCACACCCCCATCACCCCGCTATTTCGTTCTTTTGCCTAATAAATATGGAGGGCTGTGTAAAGCTCAGGGCCCTTGTCCACTAGAGGCAAGGTACCCCCTGACCCCTTCTTCCAAATATACTCTTTTGTCTCTTGTATTTTATTCCCATGTTCGCCCCCCTTCGTTCAGTCCAATAGAGACCAAACGTGGAAGGCAAACTATTTACAGCTCAGTATATATGTGCTTAAGTCTGTGTGAACAGAGAAATGCCTCCCGCAGTGTTTGAAAGTGTTAAGCTGATAATGTAACTAACAATTGCAGAGAGAACAAACATTCAGCTTGCCATACACCTCAAATTTGGAGAAATAAAGTTAATTTGGGCAAATCTACAAGTTTTCGTTCCCATATTATCATTGTTGTTTAATACTCACTGTACTTGTAGTTGAGACAAATAGGTGATACTGAATTTTATACTCTATTTTCTTTTTCATTAAAACATTGGCATCTTAGTGATATAGAAATTTGAGGTATAAAATTAAATGTAAAAGTTAATTTCAGCTTCATTATATATATATATTTTTTTCTTTTCTTTTTTTTTTTTTTTTTTGAGATGGAGTCTTGCTTTGTCGCCCAGGCTGGAGTGCAGTGGCACTATCTCGGCTCACTGCAAGCTCCGCCCCCTGGGTTCATGCCATTCTCCTGCCTCAGCCTCCCAAGTAGCTGACACTACAGGCGCCTGCCACCATGCCCAGCTAATTTTTTGTTATTTTTAGTAGAGATGGGGTTTTGCTGTGTTAACCAGGATGGTCTCGATCTCCTGACCTCGTGATCCACCCGCTTCGGCCTCCCAAAGTGGTGGGATTACAGGCGTGAGCCTCTGCGTCCGGCCTCATTTCATATTTTGAAGCAATCTAGACTGTTGTAATGAATGTATGTCTGAACCTATAAGTCTTAAAGATCTCTTAATCTTCTAGAAGAAAAAATCTCCAAAGATCTCGCTCTTTGTCCAGAATAGCTGGCCATTATGCTTCTTTGAAAGGACAGGGCAGCAGGGCCAGCATGGTTTTTGGAGCACCAAGCAATGGAAATGGAGCACTTTAAGGGTGCCTCTTAGTAACATGAATTAGGAAATCTGTGTTGAGTACCTCGGTCTAAACAGTAAAACAAGCTGCCTGGAGAACGGCTGTACCTAATGACACTATAATGTACATTAGGCAGGCTGATCTCGAACTCTTGAGCTCAAATGATCTGCCTGCCTCGGCCTCCTCAATTACAGGCAGGTGTAACAGTTCCTTTCTACCAGATTTAATTATTTTCATATTTCCTGCAGGTTCTTCTTAAAAAGTAAACTATATTTTTGAACTGAAACTTGTTTTATACATGAATTTTTTTTAGATGTGATAAGGCTAAACTTGGCCAAAGTGTGTGCCTGAATTATGAGACTTTTTTATTAGTCGACCTGTGAAGGCTGAAATGGAATATATTGGTTTTCAAGGGGGTGGGGGTGGGGTTCCGGCATAGTATTGAATCTCAGGAAAAACTGTGCTTTCATCTCTGATTCTGGGATTTCTAATCGTGTTGTCCACAATGAAGATAAATGCAGCAAATAAATCTAGCTTTCAGTATTCCTTAATAAGTTTCACCTAAGCTCATTGCTCTAGGTTTTGATTACCTAAAATAAGCTTGGGTAAAACTGAACCGACTTCAAGAATGCAGCACTTCTCAATCTTTAGCTCTTTCTTGGGAGAACTATACTTTATTGTTCATTATATTGCTATCACAACTTTGCTCTTTCATAATACAGGATAAACTGTTTACATGTTTGGAGCCTCAGAGTCTGTTAACCAAGACTGCAGAGTGTGTCAAGGAAAAATACACTTTCTTAATGGCATTTGTGTTTTCTTTGTGAAAAGTCAGTCACATAGTGTCAGTGTTAAGAAAGGGTCAAAGGTTTATAGGTTGCCCCCAATGGCCATACTTTGAATTATGAGTCTCATGGGTTTAAAGATGTAATTTTTTAAAGTCAGTGTTTTACCACCTAGTTATTTGATCTTGTCCAATTTTGTGTTTTTAAAAAGTGTAAAACTGGAAGGCAAAGAAAAAATACTATTTTCAGTAAATACGTTGTTTGGTCGTTATTAATAGAATGTAATGGGCCTTTGAGATCTTAAGTACTTATGTTACCTTTGTTATTCAAACGCTGAACTTAAGCAGTGAAATAATAGAAACTATTTGAAGGAAGTTATTAAGGGGTTTAACTATTTTAAGTCAATATTTAGCTTATTCATATTGGTTTCCTGAAGATGTCAGAATTTGTTTTCAGTGTAAGACAAATATTCAAAGGTAACAGATCAAGTTTAAAATGTAAATCCACTGTACGTATTATATTGATACCATCATTTTCAGGATGTACATAAGAGGATTGTGATACATAATTAGTAATCTCAGGGTTTTTCCCCATATATCTAAAATTTAGACTGTACTTATTTCTCTTTTAGTTCATCAATTTCTCTTAGCAAAATAAATTTAGTTTGGTATTTGATGTTCTATTAAAAAAAATATTTCCAGGCTTGAGCCAGCTTAGAGACCTAGAATACCTTGAATGAAGGGGAGACTGAGTCTTCCTTGAGTAAGAACCCCAGAAAACTATCTAAAATCTATGCTGTATCTTTCAGCCTTCACCAAAGGGTACCTACAGCCTTTAACTAGGATAACTGCATTGAGGAAAAGGAAATAATCAGACCTTTTGGGAATTACTGGAGACAGGCTTTGACATTTACTCCAGGAGACCCAAAATATCACTGTGATCACATCAGAATAGTGGCTTATGGAGGTTACAGTATGAATGGAATTTTAGCTCATGTCAATATCACAGTGGACCAAGTGGATACCCAATCCCGTGCTGTGGTTATTTCCCCAGTTCTAAAATGTGTAATTGAAACAGATATACTCAGCAGCTGACAATCCCACACTGGTTGTCTGACCTGTGGGGTGAGGGCTATTGTGGTGAGAAAGGTCAAGTGGAAGTCAATAGAACTGCCTCTACCTAGGAAAATAATATATCAAAAGCAATACCAGGTTCCTAGGGGACTGTAGAAATTAGTGCCAACATTAAGGACTTGAAAGATACAGGTGTGGTTGACAGAGCAGGAGTACTGCCATCTTGAACAAGCACTGTCATTTTAAAATTCACCTTAATAAAAAACTGCCTAAATCCAAAGGGCATCAGCGTAATGGCTAAGGTCAGCACGACCGTAAACCACAAACAACATCTCCAACCAGAAACACCCCGAACTCCTCCCCAACCAGAGACATGCTAGCCCTCAGATAAACCCCCTCTGGGTGGGAAGATGCCAGCCTCGAGATAAATCTCTTCTGGCCGGAAAGATGTCAGCCCAAAGATAACCTCCCCTCTGCCCAGAGACATTTTAACTCCACCGTAAAACTTCTCCCCCACACAGAAACATTCCAAGCTTGTAATAAGCCCCCTCACCCTAAAACCAATATATAACTCTTAGTCTGTAAGAGAAAGTGCTCCTGACTGAAATTGGCCAGAAGCCCCTCTCAGGTTTATTTTCTCTAAAATAAATCTGTCTTTAACTGTTAAGCCACATTTTGTGTTTCTTTCCGCTTTAACTCTTACAGTGGTGATTCCCACCACATCCCCATTGAACCCTCCTATTTCTCCTGTGTGGAAGACAGATGGATCTTGGAGGATGACACTAGATTAAGTTTAACCCAGTGGTGTCTCTAATTGCAGCCATTGTGCCAGATGTGGTTTCACTGCTTGAGCAAATTAACACATCCCCAGGTACTTGGTATACAGCTATTGATCTGGCAAATGCCCTTTTCTCCATCCCTGTCCATAAAACCCATCAGAAGCAGTTTGCTTTCATTTGAAAAGGCCAGAAATACACCTTCACTGCCTACATTAGGGATACATCAACTCTCCAACACTATGTCATAATTTAGTTCACAGGGATCTTTTTTTTTTTTGAGACAGGGTCTCATTCTCTTACCCAGGCTGAAGTGCAGTGGCATGATCGGAGCACACTGCGGCCCCGACATCCCACGCTCAAACAATCTTCCCTCTTTAGCTTCCCGAGTAGCTAGAACCCCAGGCATGTATCACCACATGTGGCTAATTTTTAAAATTTTTTTTGTAGAGACAGGGTCTCAATACATTGCCCAGGCTGGTCTTAAACTCCTGGGCTCAAGCAATCCTCCTGCATTGGCCTCCCAAAGTGATGGGATTACAGGCATGAGCCACTGCACCCAGTGGCATCTTGATCATTTTTCCCTTTCAAGAGATATCACACTGGTCCATGATATCAATGAGATTATGGTGATTGGATTTAGTGAGAACTAGTACCTACTCTAGACATTGGTAAGATAGTTGCATGACAAAGAGTGGAAAATAAATCCGAAAAAAACTCCAGGGACCTTCTACCTCAGTGAAATTCCTAGGGCTTCAGTGGTGTCGGGCATATTGAGATACTCCTTCTATTTGATTTTTTTTTTTGTTTGCTTTTTTTGAGATGGAGTCTCACTCTTGTTGCCCAGGCTGGAGTGCAGTGGCACAATCTAGGCTCACTGCAACCTCTGCCTCTCGGGTTCAAGTGATTCTCCTGCCTCGGCCTCCCAAGTAACTGGAACTACAGGTGCGTACCACCATGCCCAGATAATTTTTGTATTTTTAGTAGAGACGGGGTTTCACCATGTTAGCCAGGCTGATCTCGAACTCCTGACCTCAAGCAATCTGCCTGCCTCGGCCTCCCTAAGTGCTGGGATTACAGGCATGAGCCACCATGCCCAGCTGATTTTTTAATTTTTTTGAGACAGAGTCTCGGTATGTTGTGCAGGCTGGTCTCAAACTCTTAAGGTCAAGTGATCTGTCTGCCTTGGCCTCCCAAAGTGCTAAGATTACCGGCATGAACCATTGTGCCTGGCCAGAGATATTCCCACTAAAATGAAGGGTAAGTTGTTGCATCTGGGCCCTCCTAAAACCAAAAAATGAGGCACACCACCTAGTAGGGTGATATGGTTTGACTGTGTCCCCACCCAAATCTCACCTTGAATTGTAATCATCCCCACGTGTTAAGGGTGGGGCCAGGTGGAGCCAACTGAATCATGGGGCAGTTTCCCCCATACTGTTCTGTGGTAGCAAATAAGTCTCATGAGATCTGATGATTTTGTCAATGGGAGTTCCCCTGCAGAAGCTCTTGCCTGCCACTATGTAAGATGTGACTTTGCTCCTCATTCCCCTTCCACTACGATTGTGAGGCCTCTTCAGCCATGTGGAACTGAGAGTCAATTAAATCTCTTTCCTTTATAAATTACCCAGTCTCAGATATGTCTTCATTAGCAGTGTGAAAACAGACTAATATGTAGGACCTCCTTGGATTTTGGAGGCAACATATTACTCATATGGCTTTGTTTCTCTGGCCTATTTATGAAGCGACCTGAAAAGCTGCTAGTTTTGAGTGGGCTCCAGAATAAGAGAAGGCTCTGCAACAGCTCCAGGATGTTCTACAAGCTGCTCTGCCACTTGAGGCATATGATCCAGCAGATCCAATGACAGTGGTGCTTGAAATGACAGTGGCATTTAGGGATGTTGTTTGGAGCTCTTGGCAGGCCCCCATAGGTGAACCACAGCTCAGGCCCTTAGGATTTTAGAGCAAAGACTTGCCATCTCCTGCAGATAACCACTCTCCTACTGAGAACAGCTCTTGATCTGCTACTGGGTTTTAGTAGAAACAACACTTGACCATAGGCCACCAAGTTACCATGTGACCTGAGCTGCCCATCATGATCTGGGTGTTATCTGACCCAGCAAGCCATAAAGTTGGGTGTGCACACCAGTGCTCCATCACCAAATGGAAGTGGTAAATATATGATGGGGCCTGAGCAGGCCCTGAAGGCACAAGCTACATGAAGAAGTGGCCCAAATGCTCATGGTTTCCACTCCTGATACACAGTCTTCTCTCTCCCAGTCTGCACCTGTGGCCTCATGGGGAGTTCCCAACAGTCAGCTGACAGAGGAAGAGAAGACTTGGGCCTGGTTTACAGATGGTTCTGCATGGTATGTAGGCACCACCCCAAAGTGGACAGCTGCAGCACTATCACCCCTTCCTAGGACATCCCTGAAGGACAGTGAAAGGAAATCCTCCCAGTGGGTAGAACTCCCAAGCAGTGCACCTAGTTGTTCACTTTGCTTGGAAGGAGAAAGGGATAGATATGCAATCATATACTGATTTGTGGGGTGTGACGAATGGTCTGGTTAGATGGTCAGGGACTTGGGAGGAACATGTTGGAAAACTAGTGACAAGGAAATCTGAGGAAAAGGTATATGGATAGACTTCCTTATGTGGAAGGTCAAAAAAAGTGAAGATATTTATGTCCCATGTGAATCCTCACCAAAGGTGACCTCAGCAGAGGAGGATTTTAAGAGTCAAGTGGACAGAATAATCGTTTCTGTGAATACCAGTTAGCCTCTTTCCCCAGCTATCCCCTCATTGCCCAATGGGTTCATGAACAAAGTGGCCATGGTGCCAGGGATGGAGGTTATGCATGGGCTCAGCAACATGCACTCCCACTCATGAAAGCCAACCTATGACCACTGCTGAGTGTCTAATCTACCACCAGCAGAGACTATCCCTGAGTTTCCAATATGGCATAATTCCTGGGGAGATCTGTCAGCTATCTGGTTGATTACTCTGGATTGCTTCCATCAGTAAGGAAGCAATGTTTTGTCCTTACTGGAACAGACACTCTAGATACTGGTTTGCCTTCCATGCACACAAAGCTTCTGCCTAAACTACCATCCATGGTCTTACAGAATTCCTTATCCACCATCATAATATTCCATACAGCATTGCTTCTGGTTAAGGAACTAACTTCACAGCCAAAGAAGTGCAGCAATGGGCCCATGCTCATGGAATTCACTGCTCTCACCATGTTCCCCACCATCCTGAAATAGCTGGCTTGAAAGAATGGTGGAATGGACTTTGGAAGACTCAGTTACAGTGCCAGCTAGGTTACAATACCTTGCAGGGCTAGGGTAAGATTCTCCAGAAGTCTCTATATACTCTGAATCTGTATCTAATATATGGTGTTGTTTCTCCCACAGCCAGGATTCACAGATCCATGAATCAATGGGTGGAAATCAATGGGTCCCCATCAACCCTAGTGACCCACTAGCAAAATTTCTCCTCCTGTTACAGAGACCTTTTGGTCTGCTAGCCTAGAGGTTTCAGTTCCAAAGGGAGGAATGCTTCCACCAGGAGACACGACGATTCCATTGAGCTAGAGTTTAAGGCAAAGAAGGGAGTTCTGGTGTTGGTTGGAGTGATTGATCCTGTCTACCAAGGGGAAACTGGACTACTACTCCACAATGGAGGGAAGGAAGAGTATTCTAGAATACAGGAAATCCTCTAGAGAATCTCTTAGTGTTACCATCCCTTATGACTAAGATCAATGGAAAATGACAACAACCCAATCTAGGCAGAACTACTAACAGATTTTACAGCAATGAAGGTTTGGGTTACCCTACCAGTAAAGAACTATGACTAGCTGAGTTGCTTGCTGAAGGTAAACAGAATATGGAATGGGTAGCGGAAGAAGGTAGTTATAAATATCAGTTATCATGTGACTAGTTACAGAAACAAGGGCTGCAATTGTCATATTTCCTCCTTATTTTGTTATGAATATATTTGTTTATATATATCAAATACTTATGTTTTCTTCCCTCTCTTATTCCCTTATCATGTAACATAAGGTGTATTGGCTTTAAATAATAGTATTTAAGAATTGTTAACTTTACATCATTGTATTTAAGTTACAGGATATCAAAGAAAAGAGTAAACATCAGTGAAGGACTTTACCTCTTTTGCTGGGGAAATGGTTAGTGTGCTTTCGGTTGTAGGCAGAATAGTTTTATCATGTTAGATGGAATTATGACCTTGTTATGGTCTTCATTTGACGATTAAATATGGTTTAAGGAGGTGTTATATGGGTGCCAAGTTCACAAGGCATGGATTTGTGATAGTTAATTATATGTGTCAACTTGACTGGGTCTTGGGGTACCCAGATATTTGGTCAAACATTATTCTGGGGTTTCTTTGGGGATGTTCCTGGGTGATAGGAACATAGGAACATTTAAATTGGTAGACTGAGTAAAGCAGATTGCTCTCCCTGATGTGGGTGGGCCTCACCCAATCAGTTGAAGGCCTGACTAGAACAAAAAGGATTACCCTCCGCGAAGTAAGAGTGAATTCTCCTGCCTGCCTTCAAACTAGAATATCAGCGTTTTCTTCCCTTCAGACTTAAGCGGAAACATCAGCTCTTCCTGGGTCTTGAGTCTGCCAGCCTTTGAACTGGAACTACACCATTGGTACTCCTGGGTCTTCCTCCTGACAACTCACCTTGCAGATATTGGGACTTGTCAACCTACACAATCATGTGAGTTGACTCCCTACAATGAATCTTTGTTTGTCTGTCTTTCTCTCTCTCTAGCTCTCTCTCTCATATATATCCTATTGATTCTGTTTCCCTGGAGAACCCTAATACAGATTTTAAAATAAATATTTGTATAAATTAAATTTACATGTTAGGTTCTAAAAAATTACTATTATTTAGAGATGGGGTCTAGTTATATTGCCCGGGCTTGAGTACAATGGCTATTCATAGGCACAATCATTGTGCGCCACAAACTCAAACTCCTGGGCTCAAGCAATCCTCTTGCCTCAGCCTCCTGAGTAACTGGGACTACAGGTGTGGGCCACCATGTTGGGCTCAAAAATTAATTTTGGCCAAGCATGGTGGCTTGTGCCTCTATCCCAGCACTTTGGAAGGCTGAGGCGGGAGGATTTCTTGAGGCCAGGAGTTCAAGACTAGCTCTGGCAACATAGAGAGACCCAGTATCTACCAAAAAGAAAAATTAATTTTAAATGTTAAAAATTAATGTTTTAAATGTTCAAAAATTTAAATTTTAATGCATTTAAAAATAAAACTTAAATGCATTAAGAGTGCTTTAAAATAAATTGCATTGAAACATTTTTAAAAACCCAGGTATAATCCTGAAATCTATAAATTCATCTATAGATCTATAGAACTTATAGATCTTGAAATCTATAAATTCACCTCACTCTACAATATGGATTAGAAGTACTTGAGACACAGAAAGACTAAGGCAGCTGCCTGGAGACTTGGATCCACTAAGTGGCTGAACTGAGATTTACATGGGAAAGATTAAATAGTAACTATTTACATGAAATAAATTATGTAAGGGACACTGGCTGATATATGCAAAACGGTCTACATATTTCAGAATAAAAACAGTATTCTTTAAAAAAAAACACCCAGGTGTAATAAATATTCTCCGGTGGTTAATAAAAAGTCTAAAAATTCACAAAGTATTACTTACACTCATGTATGGATTTTTTTTTTCTTTTCTTTTGAGACAGAGTCTCACTCTATCACACAGGCTGGAGTACAGTGGTGCAATCTAGGCTGACTGCAACCTCTGCCTCCCAGGTTCAAGTCATTCTCCTGCCTCAGCCTACCGAGTAGCTGGGATTACAGGCATATACCACCATGCCCAGCTAATTTTTGTATTTTTAGTAGAGATGGGGTTTCACCACGTTGGCCAGGTTGGTCTCAAACTCCTGACCTCAGGTGATCCACTTGCCTCAGCCTTCCAAAGTGCTGGGATTACAGGTATGAGCCACCATGACCAGCCTAGACAGATTTTTTGTTTTTGAGACAGGGTCTGGTTCTGCTGCCCAGGCTGGAGTGCAGTGGCACAATCTCGGCTCACTGCAATCTCTGCCTCCTAGGCTCAAGCAATTCTCATGCCTCAGCCTCCTGGGTAGCTGGGACTACAGGCACGCACCACCATGCTTGGCTAATTTTTGAATTTTTAATAGAAATGGGGTTTCGCCATGTTGCCCAGGCTGGTCTCAAACTCCTGGCCTCAACTGATCCACCCACCTCGGCCTCACAAAGTGCTGAGATTACAGGCATAGCCACCGAGCCAAGGAATCAATTTAATTAAGTAATTCTCCTGTTATATGCTTTCTTTTTTTTTAAAAAAAAGAAAATAATTCAGAATGAATTTCCATCAAAAATCAGTATTTGGCTAATTGTTAACTTCAAAATCCAGTAATACACTCACTTGCTGCCACCAGCCCGTACACCATGTCCTCCCATGGCTCTGCCGCCCCGCTCCTCCACAGGTTGCAATGGAAGAAGAGATCGCCACGCTCGTCATTGACAATGGCTCTGGCATGTGCAAAGCTGGCTTTGTTGGGGATGGATGGCCCCGGAGCTGTGTTCACCTCCATCATCTCCATCATCAGGCACCCCCCTGCACCAGGGGGTGATGGTGGGCATGGGCCAGAAGGACTCCTACATGGGCCTCGAGGCCCAGAGCAAGCGCAACATCCTGACCCTGAAGTACCCTATCGAGCATGGCATCATCACCATCTGGGACGACATGGAGAAGATCTGGCACCACACCCTCTACAACGAGCTGTGCATGGCCCTAGAGAAGCACCCAGTGCTGCTGACCGAGGCCCCCCAAATCCCAAGGCCAACAGAGACAAGATGACTCAGATCATGTTTGAGACCTTGAACACCCCAGCCATGTATGTGGCCATCCAGGCTGTATTGTCCCTCTAAGCCTCTGGGCGCATCACTGGCATTGTCATAGACTCTGGAGACAGGGTCACCCACATGGTGCCCATCTACAAGGGCCATGCCCTTCCCCCATGCCATCCTGCGTCTGGATCTGGATGGCTGGGACCCTGACCAACTACTTCATGGAGATCCTCACTGAGCTTCACCATCACGGCCAAGCAGGAGATTGTGTGCGACATCAACGAGAAGCTGTGCCACATCGCCCTGGACTTTGAGCAGGAGATGGACACTGCCACATCCTCCTCCTCCTCCCTGGAGAAGAGCTACGAGCTGCCTGACGGCCAGGTCAGGTCATCACCATCGGCAACAAGTGGTTCTGGTGTCTGCAGGCACTGTTCCAGCCTTCCTTCTTGGGCATGGAATCCTGCAGCATCCACAAGACCACCTTCAACTCCATCATGAAGTATGACGTGGACATCCGCAAAGACCTGTATGCCAACACAGTGCTGTCTGGCAGCACCACCATGTACCCTGGCATCACCGCCCTGGCATCCAGCACCATGAAGATCAAGATCATCATGCCCCCACAGCACAAGTACTCGGTGTAGATCGGTGGTTCCATCCTGGCCTCACTGTCCACCTTCTAGCAGATGTGGATTAGCAATTAGCTATGTATGACGAGTCTGGCCCCTCCATCTTCCACTGCAAATGCCTCTAAATGGACTGCAAGCAGATGTTCAGCGTTTGCTGCATGGGTTAATTCAGGAGTATAAATTTGCCCCTGGCAAATGCATAAACCTCATGCTAGCCTCACAAAACTGGAATAAGCCTTCAAAAAGAAATTTGTGGCCAGGTGTGGTGGCCCATGCCTGTGATCCCAGCACTTTGGGAGGCCTAGACGGGTGGATCACAAGGTCAGGAGTTTGAGACCGGCCTGGCCAACATGGTGAAACCCCGTCTCTCCTAAAAATACAAAAATTAGCCAGGCATGGTGGCATTCGTCTATAATCCCAGCTACTGGGGAGGCTGAGGCAGGAGAATCGCTTGAACCTGGGAGGCGGAGGTTGTGGTGAGCCGAGATTGCACCGCTGCACTCCAGCCTGGGCAACAGGAACAGGGTGAGACTCTGTCTCAAAAAAAAAAAACAAAAAACAAAAAACAAAAAACAAAAACAAACAAACAAAAAAACCACACACACACAAAGAAATTTGTCCTTGAAGCTTGTATCTGATATCAGCACTGCATTGTAGACTTGTTGCTGATTTTGACTTTCTATTCAAGTTATAATCAAGTTAACTGTTCCCCTTGGTATGTGTTTAATACCCTGTACACGTCTTTGATTTCAACCTTTAGTACACGTGGTTTGGCCACTTTGTGGCTGAGGTAAGAATGTGCTTGTGGAAGACAAGTCTGTGGCTTGGTGAGTCTGCGTGGCCAGCAGTCTCCAATATGTGCAGGGTATTAATGTGTCAGGGCTGAGTGTTCTGGGATTTCTCTAGAGGCTGGCAAGGGCTCCTGAACCAGTTGTTTCTGTCCTTCTGGTCTGTCCGAGTTGGAAAGTCCAAGCTATAGGACCCAGTTTCCTTTCTTAGCTGATGTTTTCCTGCAAGAACAGTTACTTGCCTTGAGTTGGAAGCGGTTTGGATTTACACCTGTAAATATATTCATCCTTTTAATTTATGTAAGGTTTTTTTGGTACATAATTCTCAATTCTTTAAAGAGATGACAACAAATTTTGGTTTTCTACTGTTATGTGAGAACATTAGGCCCCAGCAACACGTCATTGTGTAAGGAAAAATAAAAGTGCTGCCGTTAAAAAAAAAAAAAAATCCAGGCCGGGCGCGGTGGCTCAAGCCTGTAATCCCAGAACTTTGGGAGGCCGAGACGGGCGGATCACGAGGTCAGGAGATCGAGACCATCCTGGCTAACAGGGTGAAACCCCGTCTCTATTAAGAAATACAAAAAACTAGCCGGGCGAGGTGGCAGGCGCCTGTAGTCCCAGCTACTGGGAGGCTGAGGCCGGAGAATGGCGTGAACCCGGGAGGCGGAGCTTGCAGTGAGCTGAGATCCGGCCACTGCACTCCAGCCTGGGCGACAGAGTGAGACTCCGTCTCAAAAAAAAAAAAAAGAATCCAATAATAGAGAGTGGGAGAAGGAGAAATTGGGGAGAGGGAGAGCAAGAAAGAATGAGGGACAGAGAGAAAGAAAAAAGGAAAGAGGAAGGGAGGAAGGGAAGATAAAAGAATGGGGTAAATAACAACTAAGAAAATGAAATCAGTTACGTTCCTTTAAAGCAGCGCCTAATAATAGATGCTGATTCTAATAATAAAAGATACAGCTTCCATGTTACCAGAAAAAATTGTGAAAAGAGCAGATTGAATCTAATAAGTGTTTAAATACTACACATATGCACACCAACAAAGTATCTTGATGAGCAGGAGCAAGGCAAAAATCAGGTTAAGTCGAATGATTCCCACAGAAGGTCAGAGAAGTGCTGTATACTGCAGCCCCTCACAACTCCTCTCTGGTAGTAGGAACCACACACTAGATCTTGCACTGGACCAAGATGTTCAAAGAGGGAACTGTGTGAAACAACACACTGTTCAAATATAATTTCAAAATAATTTTATTTTACTTATTTGCTTTTGTTGCCCAGGCTAGAGTGCAATGGCGCAAGCTCGGCTCCCTGCAACCTCCGGCTCCCGGGTTCAAGCGATTCTCCTGTCTCAGCTTCCTGAGTAGCTAGGATTATAGGCGTGCACCACCACGTCTGGCTAATTTTGTATTTTTAGTAGAGACGGGGCTTCATCATGTTGGTCAGGCTGGTCTCGAACTCCTAACCTCGAGTGATCCACCTGCCTCAGCCTCCCAAAGTGCTGGGATTACAGGCGTGAACCACCATGCCTGGCCTTCAAAATAATTTTAAACTGGAAAAACACAGTTGCAAATGTTAGAGATACTTTAAAAACATTTATAATTATTTAAAAAATTATAACTATTGATAACTCTCACCCCTGGAACTGAAATGCAGCACTGTAGGGTACCTGGACACACAGGCTAGGAAACTAATGAGAGAAGACTTGTGCTTTTTTTGCCCTTGGAAACTTCTAATTTGGAGGGACATACATTTTGTTTTTGCCCTTTTTGTGCTTAATGCTGTGATGAACACCCTTGCATATGGCCCCTTATATATCTGTGTACTTCCCTGGGATTTATTGTACCCAGGAACAGAATTGTTGGGTCATACAGTAAATGCATTTACTTTTTTTTTTTTTTTTTTTTGAGACAGTGTCTCACTCCGTTACCCAGGCTGGAGGGCAGTGGTGTGATCTTGGCTCACTGCAACCTCTGCCTCCCGGGTTCAAGCGATTCTCCTGCCTCAGCCTCCTGAGTAGCTGGGATTACAGGCATGCACCACCACATCCAGCTAATTTTTGTATTTTTGGTAGGGACAGGGTTTCGCCATGATGGCAGGCTGGTCTGGAACTCCTGAGTGACCTCAGGCTCTCCACTTGCCTCAGCCTCCCAAAGTGCTGGGATTGCAGGCGTGAGCCACCGCACCTGACCCAGTAAATGCATATCTAATTTGACAAGGTACTTCCAGACAGCTCTTCGGAATAGCTGCCCTAGTCCACACTCCCATTAGCCATGCAGGAGGGTTTGTAGGTCCTTACACCCCCACCGCCACTTGGCATTACCCTGCTTCTTAAATTTGTCGGGCTGATAAAGTGATACCTCACTGTTATTTTAATTCTTCAGATTTGCAAAGATCTTGAACACCTCATCATATACTGCTGGCTTTTCAAATTTCTTCCTCTGCAAATTGCTTGTGTGCTTTGGCTAATTTTCTATTGGCATTGCTGTCTTCTTCTCCTTTCTTCTTCTTTCTTCCTTCTTCTTTTGTCCTTCCCCTTCCTTCTTCCCCTTCCCCATCCCCCTCCTTCCTCCTTCCTCCTCCTCCTTCTTCCTCCTTCTTCTTTTGTTTTGTTTTTACAAACAGGGTCTCGCCTGTCACCCAGGCTGGAGTGCAGTGGCATGACCACAGCTCACTGTAACCTCAAACTCCTGGGCTCGTGTGATCCTCCCGCCTCAGCCTCCCAAGTAGCTAGGATGACTGGCGTGTGCCACCACAACCAGGTAATAAAAATTTTTTTTTTTTTTCTAGAGACAGGGTCATGTTGTATTATCTGGCTGGTCTCAAACTCCTGGCCTCAAGCAATCCTCCTGCTTCGGTCTCCCAAAGTACTGGGATTATAGGTGTAAATCATTACACCCAACCTCTCTTCTTGCTGATTCACAGGAAATCTTTTTATATTCTAGGTATCAAATCCCTTGTTGGTTTATACATTGCAAATATCCTCTCCCAATCTGCATATTATCTCTTACTTTTGTCCATAGTGTCTTTTATTGAGCATAAATCCTTAATTTTGCTATAATCCAATCATCTCTTCAGCATATGGGTTATAGTCTTAAAATTTTGTCCAAGCCCCTAGGTCACAGACATCTCCCTACAATTTCTATTAACATTACAGTTTTATTTTCACATTGAGGTCTTCAATCTACCTAGAATCCTTTTTTTTTTTTTTTTTTTTTTTTGAGATGGAGTCTCGCTCTGTCACCCAGGCTGGAGTACAGTGGCACGATCCTGGCTCACTGCAATCTCTGCCTTCTGAGTTCAAGCGCTTCTTCTGCCTCAGCCTCCTGAGTAGCTGGGGCTACAGGCACATGCCACCACATTCACCTAATTTTTTGTATTTTTAGTAGACATGGTGTTTCACCATGTCTGGTTGACCAGGCCAGTCTCGAACTCCTGACCTCAAGTGATCCGCCCACCATGACCTCCCAAAGTGGTGGGATTACAGGCGTTGAACACCATGCCCGTCCCCTAGAATACATTTTTGTACATGTCATGAGGAAGGGATCCAGTTTTATTGTTCTCTGTCATGAGCCAGTTTTCTCAACACCTTTAACTAAGCAACTGTCTTTTCTCCCTTGATTTGTTATACATTAGGTTTTTATATACACGTGTCTGTATCTATGCTGTTGTATTGGTCTACTTTTCTGTTTCTGTGCCAATGGCACATTGTTTATATTTCTAAATTCAAAGAAACAAAGGCCGGACGGGGTGAGTCACGCCTGTAATCCCAGCACTTTGGGAGGCTGAGGCGGGCAGATCACCTGAGGTCGGGAGTTCAAGACCAGTCTGACCAACATGGAGAAACTCCATCTCTACTAAAAATACAAAATTACCTGGGCATCCCAGCTATGGGTTCAAGTGATACTCCTGCCTCGGCCTCCCGAGTAGCTGGGATTACAGGCATGCGCCACCATGCCTGGCTAATTTTTGTATTTTTGGTAGAGACGGGGTTTCTCCATGTTGGTCAGGCTGGTCTCTAACTCCCGACCTCAGGTGATCCACCCACCTCGACCTCCCAAAGTGCTGGGATCCCAGCTATTCAGGAGGCTGAGGCAGGAGAATCACTTGAACCCAGGAGGCGGAGGTTGTGGTTAGCCGAGATCGTGCCATTGCACTCCGGCCTGGGCAACAAGAGTGAAACTCCGTCTCAAAAAAATAAATAAATAAAAATAAATTCAAAGAAGAAAGAAATAAGGCAGAAATAAAATAGAGAACAAAAGACAGCAGTGAAAATCAAGCAAACCAAAGCAGATTCTTTGAAAAGACTAATAAGAGAGACAGACTTCTGGCCAATGATCAAGAAAAAACCAGAAAATTAAAAAACCAAGATACAGGCCAGGCACGGTGGCTCACGCCTATAAACCCCTATAATATATATATATATATATATATATATATTTTATATATATATATATGCTGGGTGTGGTGGCTCTCGCCTGTAATCTCAGCTACTTGGGAGGCTGAGGCAGGAAGATCCCTTGAGCCCAGGAGTCCGAGGCTGCAGTGAGCCATGATCATGTCACTGCACTCCAGCCTGAGCGACAGAGTGAGACCCTGCCTAAAAATGAAACAAACAAACAAAAAAACCCCCAAAAAACAAAAACAAACAAAAAACAAGGCCGGGAACAGTGGTTCACGCCTGTAATCTCAGCACTTCGGGAGGCTGAGGCAGGCGGGTCACCTGAGGTGAGGAGTTCAAGACCAGCCTGGCCAACATGGTGAAACCCCATCTCTAGTAAAAATACAAAAATCAGCCGGGCGTGATAGTTTACACCTATAGTCCCAGCTACTCGGGAGGCTGAGGCAGGAGAATCGCTTGAACCCGGGAGGCAGAGGGTGCAGTGAACTGAGATTGTGCCATTGCACTCCAGCCTGGGCGACAAGAGCAAAGACTCGGTCTCAAACAAACAAACAAACAAAAAGAAACAAACTATCTGTTGCTGATGGTGGGTGAAAACAGAGTTTTGGGGAATTGGGATGTCCTAAGACAGAGAAATAGTGTCGGTCAGCTCAACCCCAAAGAAGCCTGAACTGGATTCACAGAGGGGATGATGGTGGATTCAGAAGTCTGGGATGAACAGGGGTGACATATGTTCACTAATGTGGTCCTGATCATGATGGCAGACCCATCTGCTCTTAGAAATAAATGTGGCTGACTTTCTTACCAGGAGGATAGGGCTGCTGTATAAACTGTGGGTTGGCATTAAGACACTCAGTTTGAGGAGGACATTGATGATAGGCTCATTTCCCTCTTCTGCCAGTATGGAAAGTGGACACTAGGGCTAGAAGATGGCAACAGGTGCTGTGTGATTTTGATTTTAACGGGAGCATCCTAAGCAGCTGCCCTCCCTTGTTAGAGTCAGCTGTCCACAAGTTGGCTGGGACTTCAGGAAAGGCTTAACCCATAAAGACAGTTACTGTGGGTCACACCAGGGTGACACAAATGGCATGCGGAGATCCGGTGATACTCCAACTGGCCTGCAGCACATTACTACGTTTAGTTTGCAAGGAACACGTCTATCTGATATGTCAGTAGACGTACAAGGTTAGGCAGGAAGGCACATACCTCAGTGAAGCATCCTATGGTAACAGAAAGCCATTTCAAAAGATAAGAACTAACTAACTAACATGATCTCAACTAAAACTGCAGCCCACAGCAGGTCTGGTGAGGCAACCTGAGTGCAGAGACAAGGCAGAATACGTGACCTCAGTGTTGAGGGGAAATGTCCATTTGCTCATCAGTGGAGATAGGGACACTAGGATTAGGGGACAAAAGGAGGAAGAGTGTGGCTAGGGGTGATCCAAGCAGACTCAATATAACCCCCATGATTCTTTTGTAGTCTAAGGATGGCTGAGGTTAAATCAAACACATTTTTCCAACAGCCAGGTTTTTGTTTGTGTTGAAGCTACAGAGGCAATTTCCAAGACATGGTTCAACATGGGGCTGTACTTCTAAGGTATGAAGGTTTGGTCTTTTGCTCTTGTAGGGACATGAGTTCAGTCCCCTGCTTTCTCCACTGGGTTTTGAGTTTTACTGTGAAATGGGCTAATGAACCGAGGGCCCCATCTGAATCCTTTAGGAATGTTGGGAAGCAATCCTGCCAAAACTTTGGAGAAATGACCAACTTTTGAAGGAGCCTTCAAAATCCTTCACCTCAGAAAACTTTCTGTTGCAATGATTTACTTGATTATAATAATCTTTTGGGTACTCAGGTGATTTAAGTTTGTACCTGTTGGTTTTGGATCAGTCAGATTTATTAGGTCCGGTTTCTTGATCATGTTCAGTATTTATTTTTCCTTTGAATCTCAGGTGTAGAAGGTGGAGGAAGCTATACTCTACTGGTCATATTACATTGTTATCTTTGATCAGTAAAATGCATATCTTTTTATTTACTTATTCATGTATTTACTCTACTTTACCTTCATTCCTCACTCCCGTTTCCAACACCCTCCCCCTCATAGGCAGATATTCCAATGTGATTATTGTCATTCTCTTTGATTCTATGTGTTCTGATAAATGCAAATGTTATCGGGTTTGAAATCTCTTTGTGTTGCTTTCAAACTTTTAAATGTATTCAACATAGAAAAAAGTTCTGAAAACTTCCATGTTCAGTTTAAAGACATATAAGAAAACACCCATCTACCCACCAGCTGGCTTAAGAACTAGAACATTATAGAGTTTGAGAAGCCAACTGTGGATTCCTCATCTCCTTCCCCTGCCCAGAAGAAACCACTACCTTGACCTTTATGGTCTCATTTCCTCAATTTTTGCAAAAAAAAAAAAAAAAAAATTTCTTTTTTTTTGAGACAGAGTTTCACTTTTGTTGCCCATGCTGGAGTGCAATGACACGATCTCAGCTCACTGCAAAACCTACCTCCTGGGTTCAAGTGATTCTCTTGCCTCAGCCTCCTGAGCAGCTGACATTACAGGCACATGCCACCACGTCCGGCTAATTTTTGTATTTTTAGTAGATACGGGATTTCTCCATGTTGCCCAGGCTGGTCTCGAACTCCTGACCTCAGGTGATCCGCCCGCCTCAGCCTCCCAAAGTGCTGGGATTATAGGCATGAGTCACTGTGCCTGGCCTGCTTTTGAGAAAATTTCACCTCCTATGTATGTATCACTGAACAAGGTATTGTTTTGTTTTGAAAACCAAATGGCAAGCATGCATCTAGCTGGTGGGAAGGGGCAGTATTGGTACAATTAGGTGAAGAGTCCAGGAGAGGATAAGCTGAAGAGAATCTCTCAGTCATAGTGAGTCTGGCTTCAGTTTCCCTAAGAGTTTACAAGAGCTGCTTCTGGGGAAGTCAGAGGGTAAGGTTCTAAATGAGGCCAGGAAAATACACCCATGTCTCAGCATAGTCAGGGCACTAGCAGGACTGTTGTGCGGACCAGAAATTAGTTACCATATGGTCTGGTTACCATATGGTTTGATGGGGAGTGGGCCGCTCTAACTCTTTACTTCCAAACTCTGTGACCAGCCCCCACCCTTAATAGTAGATCACAGCAGGCAACTTCTGTGGGGTGAAATGCATGTCCACACCTGCTCCAGGCAGCTGCAGTGCTGGTGGGAGGGTGTGCAGGAGCCGCAGCAGCACGTACTCAAAATCAGCCGAGTACAGATCGTCTGAGCCAGGCTCACCTGGGCATTCTGACCTCAGGTTAACAGAGTGTAGGTGTGGCTGTTTCCTCCTCAGTGGAGTAGACTCTAAAGGATGAATGCCATGGTGAGTGGGTGACTAAGCCAAGGGAACAGACACTTTCTGCTTGTTTTTTTCTCCTCCCCTCTTTCTTTTTTCTTTTCTTTTTTTTTTTTTTTTTTTTTTTTGACAGGGTCTCACTCTGTCACCCAGGCTGGAGTGCAGTGATGCAATCTTGGCCCACTGCAGTCTCAGACTCCTGGGCTCAAGCGATCCTCCCACCTCAGCCCCTCTGGTAGCTGGGACCACAGGCATGCACCACCACATTTGGCTAATTTTGTATTTTTTGTAGAGATGAGAACTCACTATGTTGCTCAGGCTGGAATTGAACTCCTAGGCTCAAGCGATCTGCCCACCTCGGCCTCTCGAAGTGCTGGGATTACAGGTGTGAGCCACTGTGCCTGGCAATTCCACCGCTTTCTCGTTTTATTTATTCCCTGTCATCCACGCTCCCATTCCTCCCCTCTCCCTGACATAGGCATTTTTCAAAAGTGTTTAACTTACATCCATTTGTGTGCATTTCTGTAAGGTGTGTATTTGGTGTATATGTGCATATATTTGTAACTTTTGAGTAGTATTGTTATACGGTTCATTCTTTTTCACTCAGTGCTATGTGTTGAAGATCATCGTGTTGCCCTGTGTACATCTAACTCACTGGTGTAAAGGTTAAGAGGTCCTCTGTGGAATGCACCCATCGCTATCTCCCTGTGTATGCCCCTGGTGATGGACACCCAGCATGCCTTCGACTTCCCACTGTTGCAAACCACACCATAATGAACATTCTTCTACATGACCCTTTATGGACCTGTGTGAGAATTTATTTGGAGGGCCCATGGGGAGAGTGTCACATTCATCTCTGGGATGGCTGCCAAAGTCCCCACTCCCAATGCAAGAGGGTCCCTATGCCCCCATATCCCCACTAAAGGACTTGGCATGATCCAGCTTTTTAAAATTTTGTCTGTTTGTGAAATCTAAAGTAAAATCTCACTGTAGTTTTATTTTAGACTTTTCTGTTAATACATTTGAACATCTTTTATTAGGCTTGTTAGCTTTTTGGGTTTTCCACTTCAGGAAATTGCTTGCTCATATCCTTTGTAGACCTGTTTGCAACTGGAGGCCCTGTCACTGTTTTTCCTCTCTATATGTGCTCCACTGATAATCCTAATTCTCTGGGAAAGCTGAACCCTACCCAGGGTTTCCACATACTGTACCAGGCTCTGTAGTGTCTTTCCATAGGAATTTTAGGATCAGGTTGTCAATTTCTGCAAAAAGCCTGCTGAGATTTTTATAGGAATGACATTTAATCTATGGATCAATTTGGGGAGAATTGACATAATAACAATACTAAGTTTTCCAAGCCACGAATGTTTTTCATTAATTTGGCTCCTCTTTCTCTCAGCAATACAAGTGTATAGGTCTCCCACATCTTTTGTGAGATTTATTCCTAAGTCACATTTTTAGATGTTATTGTAAATGGTATTTTAAAATTTTCTGTATCCAATTGTTCATTGCTGGTATATGGATCTACAACTAATTTTTGTATATTGATCTTATAACCTGAAACTTGTTGGATTCACTTATTAGTTCTAGTAGGGTTTTATTTTTGGTGGACTCAGTTGGATTTTCTACATAGATGATCACATTTTCTGTAAATACAGTTTTACTTCTTCCTTTCCAATTTGGATGCCTTTTGCTTCTTTTTCTTGCCTGACTGCACTGCCTAGAACCTTCAGTATAATGCTGAATAGAAGTGGTGAGAGTGGACATCTCTGTTTTGTTTCTGATCTTGGGGGGAAAGCACTCAGTTTTCACCAGTAAATATAATGCTAGCTGTGGGTTATTTTGCAGATGCCCATATCAGATTGAAGAAGTTCCCTTCTATTTCTCATTTGCCAAGAGTTTTTGTTTTTTAAACTCAGGAATGGATGTCAGATGTTGTCAAATGCTTTTTCTGCATTTATTGCAATAATCATATGGGTTTTCCTTTTTGGTTTGTTAATACGTTGAATTGCATGATTGATTTTCTAATGCCAAGCCAATCCTGCATTCCTGGGATAAAAGCCATTTTGTTATAATTCATTATCCTTGTAATACATTATTGGATTTGATTTGATAAAGTTTTTTTAGAATTTTTGTATCTCTTGAACTTTCCATTTTAATGCTAATGGCTCCTCAGATTGGCCTCCCCACGATGCACCTGTTTTCCAGATGCCCCACTCTGCCTGTTCATATCCTCTACACTGTGTCTGGGATGGTTACTGAGGTGGTTACTGAGGCTGGGACTTTCCCCAAACTTACGGAGGGTCGAAGAAAATTCAGAACAAAGACTTGAAAGCATTTTCTTTATGTGGTCAATCCTACCTCTGAGTATGTGAATCAACTCCAGGCAGCAGTCTTGCCCCTTAACAAAGGCGTGTCCCCAACCTGAAGAGCCATCTTCAAAGCCTCTCAGTACCTGACAGGTTAGTTCCTAAGAGAGAAAGCATTATTAACTGCTTAAGAAATCCCCTGAGCCTAGATTATCCCTCTGTCACCGTTCTCCCATATGGTACTGCTCTGCTCCAAAAAGGAAATAGCCAATACTTCTCACTGAAGAATTCTATCCCATTCTGACTGCCTACTTGATATCCCACACTCTAAGGTGCCCAAATAACCCCTTTGAATTCCTGACCTTGTTTTTTTGTGGATGGCTTTTATATCCAAGATATTAGGGGAACACACAGGGCAGGATATACTCCTTTCCTCATTGCACCATAGAAGCTCTTCTTCCTTCAATCCCCTTGTCGCAAAAGTAATAATGGTAGTAATAGCAAACACATATACAGTGCTTACTACATGCCATGCATTATTCTAAATACTTTATGTAGACTAACCCATTTAATACCCTCAATAATCCTATGAAGTACATATTACTACTATCCCCATTTTTGTTTTATTTATTTTTTAAGGGGGCTTTCAGCAAAAACCAGAATGCCTGCTAGACAAATTCTGAAAGACCTGTAACACTACTATCCCCATTTTTACAGAAGAAACTACAGAAATTTGAGGTCAAGTGACTTGACCAGCTCTGGGATTTGAATCCAGGCAGTCTGGCTCAAGTCCACTGCACTAACATACTTGCAAGTGACAGAACTGTGGCACTGACCCATGTTTGCACACAGTAGAGCCCCCCCCGCCCATTATTCATACAGATTCTTTCTAAGGCTTCAGAATATGTCATGCTTGTGTTATCTGTGGTGCCTTTGGCCAAATCTGGTGTCAGTGAGTTTCTCACTGCTGCTGACAACGAAATATATATGTTTGGAAACAAAAAGTATGTAGGGCTGGGCACGGTGGCTCACGCCTGTAATCCCAGCACCTTGGGAGGCCAAGGTGTGTGGATCACTTGAGGTCCGGAGTTTAAGACCAGCCTGGCCGACACGGTGAAACCCTGTCTGTACTAAAAATTAGCCGGGTGTGATGGCAGGCACCTGTAATCCCACCTACTTGGGAGGCTGAGGCAGAAAAATCACTTAAACCCAGGAGGCGAAGGTTGAAGTGAGATGAGATCGTGCCACTGCACTCCAGCCTGGGTCTGGAGCCTCTGTCTCAATAAATAAATAAATAAATACATAAAATTGTAGGGAGAACACTTTTTAAAAAGACATTATTATTTAATATCATCAGAGCAACAAGAAAACACTGCATTCATAGGGCAAGATTAGGAAGCTATAAAAAGGAACATTTGCAAGACAACACCAACTAAAAAGATCTTATAGAGTCAACCAATAACCAAAGGACCTTCAAAGCAGCCAGAGAAAAAGAACACCTACAAAAAAAAACTTAGAGTGACAGTAGACTTTGCAACGGTAATAACGGAAACCAGATGAGAGTGTCATAATGTCCTCTTCGTGTCAGTGTTTAATATCCTTCTAAAAAAGGTAATTTAGAAGTAGGTACCTAGCAAACCCATCTTTTAAGAAGAATAAAGGGAAAAAAAGGCATTTATAGATAAACACAGACTAAGAGTTTCCAATTAAGTGATCTACACTAAAGGATTTTCTAAAGTTCTGTATGTATTTCAAGAAGAAGAAAAATCAGGCTGGGCGCAGTGGCTCGTGCCTGTAATCCCAGCACTTTGGGAGGCCAAGGCAGGTGGATCATGAGGTCAGGAGACTGAGACTATCCTGGCTAACACGGTGAAACCCCATCTCTACTAAAAATACAAAAAAAAAAAAAAAAAAAAAAAAATTAGCCAGGCATGGTGACGGGCGCCTGTAGTCCCAGCTACTCGGGAGGCTGAGGCAGGAGAATGGTGTGAACCCAGGAGGCGGAGCTTGCAGTGAGCCCAGATCATGCCACTGCACTCCAGCCTAGGCGACAGAGTGAGACTCCATCTCAAAAAAAAAAGGAGAAGAAAAAATATCGTCCCAAAAAATGACATCTGAGGTAAAAGAAGAAAGGTTGGAAAATAAAAGGTAAATGAGTATTTAAGCAAACAATGTTTGCATAAAATGATATTGTTAGTGTCATCCTTAATAAGGGAGGAACAAAAATAGTAGACATAATAACATGTAAATTGGGAGACATTAAAGATTTATAAAGTCTGTGAATTGTTTGGGTGGGGAGTATGTTTAACTTTGGACTTTAGGTTAAATATGTATGGTAAGCTTTTCAAGGCCAATCGCTGAAAAAAAATCTTTGGAGAAACTTACAAGAAAAAATAGAAAAGGCACAAATAATATGAACGACATAAAAGATATAGTAAAAATTAAAAAATAAGAGAATATAATTAATTTGAAAACTTACATGAAGTGGACCAATTCCTAGAAAACTGATTTATTTATTGGATGAGATCACTATAACCTTAACCAGACAAATACAGATGGCTAAAGATGCAAAAATCCTAAATAGTTTATTAGCAAACCACATCCAGAATGAATAAGATTTAATACAACATAAAAATGTTGAGTTTAATCCCAGAAATGCAAGGGCAGTTTAACATTAGAAAGTTAAACTAAATCTTTTAAGATTTAGTTCATATGCCATCTCTTCCAAGAAAGCTTCCTTGGTCCCCTGCGCTGGGTTGTGTATTCCTTAGGGGCTCTCACAGTCTATTCTTCCTACCAGTGTTACTGCACTGACCACACTGCCCTGAATTTACGGTTCTGTGTCTGGGAACACATCTCGTTCATCTCTGTGTCTTCAGTGTACAGGAGGAGGCCTGACACATACTAAGTGGTCAAATTTTGCTCAACTGAACTTACAGCTAGGTGGATGTTTAGTTAAACTCAGTGTGCTAATGATTAATAAGTTGATGTTGGCCTGGATAGGGAGGTCTCTACTGGCATGCCACAGGGAGCTAATTATACATGGCATTCTGTATAATTCTGATGGCATGCTGATGAAATTAGTAGGTGACAGAAATAGGAGAGTAGGTCACACATTAGACAATAGAATTAGTATCCAGAGTCATGGGCAGGCAGAAACACTGGAGCCAGACTAGGCCCCAGTAGGGTTAGGGGCAAAGTCAGGACTAAAACCCCACATAGCCTGTTCTCACTTCAACAATTAAAAAAAAACTTTTTGAGCTGTAACTTACCCTCCTAAGGTATCTCCCATTATAACAACACTTACTATGAGCTCATCATCACACCAGCTTCCACGCTATCCCCTGCAGCCCCCCTACCGACCACCAAGTACCACAGGTGAAGTATAATGAGAGTGGTCTGCTTGGCCTGGGGACCAGGAAACAGTTCCTCGCAGCGCAAGAGAAAGGGGGGTGACAGCTGGGATCAGAAAGCCTGATGAGAGTTGGGGTTTTACTTTTCACCAGGTAACAGGCAGCATGACAACACAGCAGTTTGAGGGCTATTTGGGTAAAAGGCAGGCCTGCCTTCAGGAGCCCTAGGGCGTACAGCCAGTCAGAAAATATGGGGCTTTGCCACAACCCTACCAACTGAGAACTTGCTTCCCTAAAGAACCCAGGAGCTATCCTCACTGCTTCTTCACAGCCTCCAACCTTATGAAAAATGATATCCAACTTCCTTAGCATGGCATTCAAGGCCTTTGTGCCTAGCCTACTCCTCAGGCGTTTATCTCTCTATCCTCCACATTAACAATTAAGTCATTCATCCATTCATTCAGTTTGTTCCACAAATATTTATTGAGTATCTACTATGCACTGTTGTTTTTGGCACTGGGGATACAGCAGTGAACAAAACAGAAGTCCCTGCTTTATGGAGCTTACAGTCTACTGAAGAGAGACAAACACTAACCACAATAGATAAATATAAAATAGACCAGGTGGTGATCAGTGCTTTGTAGAAAAACATACGTAAAGTAGGATAAAGGGATAGAAAATGCATGTGATGGGGCGATTTTAGATATGTTGATCAGGAAACACTTCTCTAGGGAGGTGACATTTGAGCACACTGGAAGTACTAGGGCAACTCATCAGATTATTTGGGAGGAAGGGTGTTCCAGGCAGTGAGAAGAACAAGTACAAAGGCCCTGAAAAGGAAGGGTATCTAGCACACTTGGGGAACAGCAAGGAGGCCAGTGTAGCTGGAGAAGAGTGAGTGATACTGAGAGTGATAGGAGACAAGGTAAGAGAGGTAAAGGGAACCAGATTATGCAGGGACTTTTGGGCCATGGTGAGGGCTTTGGCTTTTGTTGAGGGAGGTGGGAGCCATGGGAGAATTCTGAATAGTGGAAGGACATGATCTGATTTGGACTGTATAAAGAATTTCAGAGAAGAATAGTAATAGGTACTAGAACACTAAGCAAAAGAAAACAAAATACACAATTATTAGCTCCAAGGAAAACCAAAGGGTATACAACAAAGGATATGTAATCAGAATATACTCTGTAGTTTTGATGTGAACAATATTTACAATGTCATACTCATGCAAACAGTGACTACTGGTTGAACAAAAAGTATATAAAATGTTTTAAAGTAGTAGTAACAGATGTAATCACAAAGATGACCAAGCAATAAGAGACTATTAGGGATGACTAGGCAGATTAGCAAGTAAAATATATGAGGTTTGTACAAATGAAAAATATAACTTTTGAAATAAAAAACTCAATGGGCAGATTAAAGTTAATTGAAAAGAGAATCAGTAAGCTGAAAGATATACCTAAAGAAATTATCCAGAATGAAATGCAGGAAGACAAGGAGATAGAAAATCTCAGAGATGTTATGAGATACGGAAGACAGAATGAGGAGGTCCAAAATATGACTAACTGTATTCTGAGAAAGAAAAACTAGAAAAAACGAAAGGCAATATTTGAAGAGATAATGGCTGAGAATTTCCCAGAAATGATGAAAAGCATGAATCCACTGAGCCACGAAGCATGACATTTCCAAAGTAGAATAAATAAAAAAAAAAACGTATGTAAACATGTTAGAGTAAAGCTGCAGGACCCTCTGCACATTCTACTACACACACATGCACACACACACAAAACCAGCAATTAGTCTGATGGTCGACTTCTTAATAGCAATAAAGACTTCTCAAAGCCAAAAGAGAATGGAACCATATATTCTAAGTGTTGAGTAAAAATACCTGTAACAAACTATCTTTTAAGAATGAGGATAAAATAAAGACATTTACATATAAGAAAGACTGGAAGAATTTAACATCAAGAGACCTGTACTTAAAAAAAAAAAAAACAACCCACTAAAACACTATATTCATAATGAAAGAAAATGATCCCAAAGGATGGTCTGCGATACAAGAATGTATGCATGTAAGTCCAAACAAACACTGTCTATATAAAGTAATACTGATAAAGATGTATAATTGTGAGGTTTATAAAAAGGAACAAACTAACATATTTGAAAACAATAGTATGTAGTCAGGAGAGGAATGACTAGAGTTGAAGGTTTCTAAGCTTCCTGCATTCTTCAAGAAGGAGGCTAAAATATTGTTTAACTTTAGACTTTATAAGGGTAACCACAGAAAGAATAGAAAAAAAAATTAAAATAGGGAGGAAACAATTGAATAAGAAAACAAATCTCAAAACTAAAAAAGCAGGCAAGAAAAGAGAAAATGAAGCATAGAAAAAGGTAGTGGTGGTAAACAGAAATAAAAAAGTATGATGGTAGAAACAAGCCCAAATACATCACAGTAAATATAAACAGACTAAACTTGCCAACTAAAAGAGATCATCAGATTAGATTTTTTTAAAAGTCCAGTTATATGTTGTTTCCAAGAGATGTAATTAAAGCATGATGGCATGAAAATGCTCAAAAGTAAAAGGATGGAAAATTATATACCACACAAATCCCAACAAGAAAAATTTGTGTTACTACATTAATATAAGATAAAATAGGTTTCAAAGAAAAATGCATTATCAGGAATAGAGAGGGTCATTACATATTTATCAGGAATATATAACAATTCTTAATTTGAATATTCCTAATGAACACCCTCGAAATATATAAAGCAAGAAATGAGATAGAATTACAAGGAGAAATTGCCAAATCCACCATCACAGTTGAATATTAACACACCTCTTTCAATTATTGGTAGATCATGACCAAAAACTTAGTATAGATAAGTAAAAATTGAACAATAGTTGACAAACTTGATAATAGACATATGCAGATCTCTGTATTCAACAATTAGAGAACACACATTCTTATAAATTAGCACATAGGAAGCATTCAAAAATATTGGTCACATACTAAGCCATAAAACAAGTCTAAAAAATTTCAGAGTTGTTATCACACGAACCACATCCTCTGACCATAATGCAATTAAGACAGATTTCAATAACAAAGAGGTAAAATTTTAAATCCCCAAACATTTGGAAATCTAAAAACACATTTCTATATAACTTACAGGTAAAAGAAGTAACCTTGATGGAAATGAAATACTTATAACTGAACAATAATGAAAATACTACATATCTACACTTATGGAGAAGCAGTAGTTAGAGGGAAATTATATCCTTAAATGCACAAATTAGAAAATGGGCAAGAATGAAAATTAATGAGCTCAATGTCCAGTTAAAGAAATTAGAAAAAGAACAACAGAATAAACCCAAAAAATGTGGAAGGAAGGAGATCAAAAAAGATAAGAGCAGAAATTAAAGAAATAGAAAACAAAGATACAATAGAGAGGAGCAACAAAGCCAAAAGTTGGTTCTTTGAAAAGACTAATAAAATAGATAAACCTCTGGTGAGATTGATCAAGAAAAAAAGTGAGAAGGCACAAATAACCAATATCAGTAATGAAAAAGGAGACATCGTTACAGTTTATACACAGCAGAGAATAAAAAGGAAACTTTATGCCAATGAATTTGAAAATGCAGACAAAATGGACCAACTCCTAGAAAACTGTTATCTTACGAAAATCGACTCAAGAAGAAAAAGAAATCCTCAACAGTTCCATAGCTACTAAAGGAATTACAGCAGTAGTTAAAACTCTTCCCGCCAAAACAAACAAAAAATAGCAGGCAGATTCTTCCACTTGGTATGTGGATTACAGGTAGGTGAAGAGATACTGATCCCCTCAGCCCTAGAGGTGTCCGGGTAGGACCTGAGGCAGTGGAGACCCTAGGCAGGCCACTTCTCTCTATGGGCAGCCTCTTCTGGAGATCCTTAGAGGGTGGCCCTTAGTGAAGTAGGGTCTGACAAATCCCTCTGCAGTCCCTGAAGGTGGTGAGCACAAATAAGTAGCATCCAGCTCTGCAGTAAATGTGCTAAGCAGGGCCAAGAAGGTGCTCTATCACTTGGACAGCCTCTTCAGTAGCCAGCTCCTGTAGTCTTCTGCTCATTGAGGACAAGGGGCCTGTGGAGCTGCTGGAGGAGTCTGTGTTCCGGTTTCCAAGAAACACCACGTACAGCCCAAGTTGTGACTGGCTGGGATGGGGCTGGGTGCAGGGAGGCCAAGGAGGGGCTTCTGGAGGGTGTAGCTCCAGGTAGAAACCCTGAAACTCTGTCTTCCCGAGTATCAGATACTTTTATCCGTTTGCAGCTGGTGAGCCCTTTTAATGGTATCCAAGCTAGCTGCAGGGTGATGGTTCTAATAATGATGCATGTTCTGCAAATAAGAGCTTCATCATTATTTTGAAATTGTTAATATGAAAGCGTTCAACTGGATTTGAAATCTACTCACATCGTCATGAGAAGTTTTAACAGTATACTTGTCAGTGAAACAAAAAGAAAAGCTGTTAGATATAATTCCGATTGTTAAACATCTTTGAAACATTTAAAAATTGGCTTTAAATATTTTATCACCTACTTGTACAAAGACAGACATTTATGGATGGCGACTGTTAAGAATTTGAAGAATGCATCATTAAAAAGTCTTGCTCAGGATTTGTGTGTAGCCATTTCAAGCATAAAGCTTATAAAATAAACATGGCAGCAAATTTCAACCCTCTTACTTACAATTTTGAAAAGATTTTAATTTAGAAGTTTAATAGTAACTCAGTATTAAAAAGGAGAACATTAGACCAAGATGGTTTTGCAGGAGTTCTACCAAACCAATCATTCCAAAGTTACAAAGCATCTTCCAGAATATTGTAAAAGAGGGAACACTCTGAATCATTCTATACCAGCAGAACCTTAATGCCAAAAGCCATTAAGAACAGCCTAAGAAAGGAAAAGTAAAGACCAATTTTATTCATGGACACAGTTGCAAAATTCTAAACTTTTGTTTACCACCCTGAGTCCAGCACTGTATAAAAAATGAAAGACCATGACCAAGCTGTGTTTATACAAGAAAAGCAAAGATGGTCTAACATAAGGAAAATCTATAAATGCCATTTACCACATATCAGATTATTGGAGAAAAAAATATAATTATCATAAGAAACAGAAAAGGCATTTGGTAAAAATTCAACACCCTTTCATTATTAAAAAAATAAAAGCCTCTTAATATAGAGTAATAGGATGGAACTTGCTTAACCTGATAAAACCTGTAGGGTCTATAGCAAATACAGTATCATTCTTACTAGGGAAAAGTTAGTGGTGTTTCCTCTAAAATACACAACAGGACACAGATGCATGCTGTCATCATTGTACTAGATGTCCTGGTCATCTCAGTACGACAAGAAAAATAAAGCCATAAAGATTGGAAAGCAAAAGACAAAACTGTCATTATTTATAGCTGATATGGTTGTCACCATAGAAAACATAAAAGAATATACAGACACCTTAAAAGGAACCAGGGCTCCTTGGAGAAATGACTGATTCCAGGACTGAGAGAGGAAAATACAAGATGAGTCTGGAGCATTTCCAAGTGCTGGCAAGTAAAGCAGTGCTCAAAACCAAAAGATGGGAGTATGTGAAAGGGACACAGGAGCCAACTGGCAAGAGTCCCCAGTGGCCACAACTGGACTGATTTGACCAACAAAACAAAGAACACAGTATTAGATTTATAACTCAAATTATTAAATAAAAATGCATGAGTTCATACTGATATTAGTGACAGAGTAAATAAATAAGGGATGAGAGACAAATGTTTACAGAAGAATTTCAAATGATATACACAGATACACCCCCTCCTTCCAGGACCTGTAGCTCAATTCTTCCCGCCTCCTTGCGGGTGGGCTAGATTCTTCCAAAGAACAGACTATGAAAGGGGAAAGGCAGCAACTTGCCAGGGGGAAAACCCGGCAAACACCACCTTAACCAAGGGATGAAGGTTCACAAAACCAGGGATGCCAATGGATACAGGTACCTCTGATACGATCTGATAAGAAAGGCATTTAAACTCTGGTGTTCTTTCCAAAAACAACTCCAGTCTAAATATAAGCAAAACTTCAGACAAATACAAACTGAGGAACATTCAACAGTATTCCTTAAAACTGTTAGGTCATGAAAACAAGGACATTCTCAGCTTAATGGACTTCTGGGGGGGGGGGAGGAAAAAAAACCAACAAGAACAGACTGAGAAACTGTCACAGACCAGAGGACACTATGGAGACATGACAACTAAATCCAATGTGATATTTTGAATTGGATCCCAGAACAAAAAAAGGACCCCAGTGAAAAAAACTGATAAAGCCATGTAAAGTCTGATGTTTAGGTAGTAGTAATATATCAATGTTGCTTTCTTATTTTTGATAAATGTACTACAGTGAGGAATATACAGAAACTCTCTGTACTATCTCTTAACTAACTTTTCTGTAAATCTAAAACTATTCCAGAATAAAAACCTACTTAAAAATAAGTTTAGGGCCAGGCGTGGTGGCTCACTCCTGTAATCCCAGCACTTTGGGAGGCCGAGGCGGGCAGATCACCTGAGGTCAGGAGTTCGAGACCAGCCTGGCCAACATGGTGAAACCCCGTCTTTACTAAAAATACAAAAACTACCCGGGCATGGTGGTGGGAGCCTGTAATCCCAACTACTCAGGAGGCTGAGGCAGGAGAATTGCTTGAACCTGGGAGGTGGGGGTGGCAGTGAGCCGAGATCACACCACTGCACTCCAGACTAGGAGACAGAGCGAGACTCTATCTCAAAAAACAAAAACAAACAAACAAACAAAAAACAACATTTTGGGAGGCCTAAGCGGGTGGATCATGTGAGGTCAGGAGTTCGAGATCAGCCTGGCCAACATGGTGAAACCCCGTCTCTACTAAATATACAAAAAATTAGCTGAGCGTGGTGGCCTGTGCTTGTAATCCCAGCTACTGGGGAGGCTGAGTAGGAGAATCGCTTGAACCCGGGAGGCGGAGGTTGCAGTGAGCTGAGATCGCGCCACTGCACTCCCGCCTGGATGACTGAGCAAGATGAGACCTCAAAAATAAATAAATAAATAAATAAATAAATAAATAAATAAATAAATAAAATAATGAAAAGTGTAATAAGGCAAATGGTTATAGTACTAATATACAAAAGCTAACTTCATTTCTATATACCTGCAAAAGAGATAAAAAATACAATAAAAGATCCCACTTATAATAGCAGCAAACCCATAAAGCACCAATAAATAAATCTAACACAAGATATGTAGACCTTATGCAGAAAAATATAAAGCTCTGCCAAAAGACGTTCAATAATTTATTTACAATAGAGAGCTATGTCATGCTCTTAGGGAGGAAGACTCAACACCATAAACATCAATTCTCTTCAACATGATCTACAGATTCATTGCAATTCCAACATTTTTATAGAACATGACAAGTTGATTCTGAAATGTGTTTAAAAAAAAACAAAGGGGGGCCGGGCATGGTAACCCCCCCTGTAATCCCAGCACTTTGGGAGGCCAAGGCAGGAGGATCACTTGAGGCCAGGAGTTTGAGACCAGCCTGGGGAACATGGGGAAACCCTGTCTCTACAAAAAAATACCAGAATTAGCTGGGTGTGGTGGCATGCCCCTGTAGTCCCAGGTACTTGGGAGGCTGAGGTGGGAGGACTGCTTGAGCCCTGGAGGTTGAGGCTGCAGTGAGTGAGCTTACTGCACCACTGCACTCCAGCCTGCGTGACAGAGCAAGACCTTGTCTCAAATAACTAAATTAATAAAATAAAATAACAAAGGAGGGCCGGGCAAGGTGGCTCACGCCTGTCATCCCAGCACTTTGGGAGGCCAAGGTGGGTGGATTGCTTGAGTGCAGGAGTTCAAGACCAGCCTGGTTAACATGGGGTGACCCTGTCTCTACAAAAAATACAAAAATTAGCTGGGCATAATGGCATGTACCTATAGTCTCAGCTACCCAGGAGGCTGAGGTGGGAGGACCGCTTGAGCCCAGAAGGTCGAGGCTGCTATGAGCCGAGATCACACCACTGCACTCCGGCTTGGGTGACAGAGCAAGAACCTATCTCAAAATAAATAAATTAATTAATTAAATAACAAAGGGCTAAGAATACATGATACTTCTGAAGAAAAATAAGATGGGAAGATTTTGCTTTATCAAATATCAAGATTTATTATGAAGGCAAGGTAATTAAGGCAGTACAGTACTGGTTCAGGGACAATAAGCTGGCCAACAGCAAAGAGAGGCCAGAAACAGATCTATATGGATATGGAACTTTGATACTCCAGGCCAGAGGTAGCTTCTCAGATTATTACATTATCCATATGGAAAATAATGAAACCAGCTCCCTACCTTATACCACACAAAAACCAATTCCATTTGGACTTAAATGTGAAAGGTAAACTTTTAAAACTTTTATTAGAAGAAAATAAAGAAAATGTTTATAACTGTAGGTTAGAGAAGACAAGACAAAAAATTGCTGGCTATAATACAGAAAAGATGGATTTGTTCAACTGAAAAATAAGACTAGCCTGGGCAACAGGGACACCCTGTCTCTACAAAAAATAAAAAATAACAATTAGCCAGGTATGGCTAATTTATAGGCATGGCACATGCCTGTAGTCCGAGCTACTCGGGAAGCTGAGGTGGAAGGATCACCTGAGCCTAGGGAGGTCAAGGCTACAGTGAGCTGTGATTCCACCACTGCACTCCAGCCTGGGTGACAGAGTGAGACCCCGTCTCAAAAAAAAGAAAGAAAGAAAAAGAAAGAAAAAGAAAGAAAAAGAAAGAAAAAGAAAGAAAGAAAGAAAGAAAGAAAGAAAGAAAGAAAAGAATTTCTGCTCATGTAAAGACACCATTAAAAAAGCTTCAAAATTACTGAAGCTATTCAACACATACAACTGACCAATGATGAGGATCCACACAAAGAACACCCACAAATCAATAAAAAATGATTTAGCCAGGCACAGTGATGCACATCTATAATCCTAGCTACTTGGGAAATGGAGGCAGGAGGATCCTTTGAGCACAGGAGTTTAAGACCAGTTTGGGCAATGTAGTGAGAACCCATCTAAAAAAAAAAAAAGTTTTTTTTTTTTTTTGAGACAGAGTCTAGTTCTGCCACCTAGGCTCGAGTGCAGTAGCGTGATCTCAGCTCACTGTAGCCACCACCTTCTGGGCTCAAGCCATCCTCCCACCTCAGCTTCCCAAGTAGCTGGGACCACAGGCATGCACCACCACACCCAGATAATTTTTGTATTTTTTGTATAGCTGGGTTTTCGCCATGTTGCCCAGTCTGGTCTCGAACTCCTGGGCTCAAGTGATCTGCCTGCCTCGGCCTCCCTAAGTGCTGGGATTACAGGCATGAGCCATTGTACCCAGAAAAATTTTAATGGGCTAAAGATATTAACAGTCCTTTCACAGAAGAGGAAATGTGTGGCTAAGGACCATTACAAGATGCTCGATCACATTAATGACTAAGAAAATGCTAATATGTCCCCAATGAAATACCATTTTACACTCAGTATAATAACAAAAAATAAGAAGGAGGACAATATCAAGTGTCTGAGGATGTGGATCAATGGGATCTCTTATACATTTCTGAAAGTAGTGTAAATTGGTACCACCAGTTTGGCATAATCCTGTCAAGCCGAACTTTTGGATGACCTATTAACCAACAATCGCATTCTTAGGTCTATATACCTTAGAAGAATGGGTGTGCATGTGTCCCAGGACATACACCTAAGAATGCTCATGGTAGCACTGTCCATAATAGCAAAAAGCTGGAAATGACCCAAATGTCCAACAATGGATGAATGGATAATGTGTCTTATGATCATCCAAGGGAATACTGTAAACAAACTCTAGCTACATGCAACAACATAGGTGAATCTTAGAAACATAATATTGAGTGAAAAAAGTTAAGTCTCAGAAGACCACACAGGGCCAGGCGTGGCGGCTCACGCCTGTAATCCCAGCACTTTGGGAGGCCGAGGCGGGTGGATCACCTGAGATCAGGAGTTCAAGACCAGCCTGGCCAACATGGTGAAACCCCAACTCTACTAAAAATACAAAATTAGCTCGGTGTGGTGGTGCAAACCTGTAATCCCAGCCACTCAGGAGGCTGAGGCAGAAGAATCGCTTGAACCCATGAGGCAGAGGTTACAGTGAGCCCAGATCACACCACTGTACTCCTGCCTGGGAGACAAGTGAAACTCCATCTCAAAAACAAAACAAAACAAAACAACAACAACAAAAAACCCCGCACACAGTATGATACTATTTTTACAAGGCTCATAACCGAGTCAAATAAACAATGTATTGGTTAAGCATCCCAACAAATATGAAAAAAAAAATCCCATATATGAAAAAGGGTAAGTGAATGTTAAGCACAAGGCTTAGCAGAGTAGGAATTTCAGGAGTGGAGTGGTGGGGAAGGTGAGGAATGGAACAGAAAATGACACATGGGTAGATGATATCATTAATGTTTTTGGGTAGGGTTGTGAGTTCTTGAGTTTTCATATTATTATATTTATAACTTGTGTATATAATGTATATATTGTTTCTTTTTTTTTTGAGATGGAATCTCACTCTGTCCCCCAAGCTGGAGTACAGTGGCGTGACCCTGGCTCCCTGCAACCTCCTCCTCTTGGGTTCAAGCGATTCTCCTGCCTCAGGCTTCCAAGTAGCCGGGATTACAGGTGACTGCCACCACACCCAGCTAATTTTTATATTTTTAGCAGAGACGGGATTTCACCATGTTGGCCAGGTTGGTCTTCAACTCCTGACCTCAAGTGAATCACCCGCCTCAGCCTCCCAAAGTGCTGGGATTACAGGTGTGAGCCACCGCGCCCTGCCTATTCTTTTATCATATATCTAATACATGTTATATGAACAGCATATAGGAGAAGGGTAGAGAAAGTGAGGAAGGAAACCTCTTTGAAGAGTTTTGCCGTTAGGGGAAATGAGAAATGAAGTCATAACTGCAAGGGCATGTGAGATGAAGAGGATTTAAAGCTTTTTTAAAAGATAGGAGTGGCAGAGCGAGGACTTCGAGGAACTCACTTTCCCTCTAAAACAATGAAAAGATGGTCAAATCAATTCAAATCAACCATTTTAGAACTCTGGCAATTAACCAAAGCCACAGAATAAAGTGAAAATCATCATCCAAAGAAGCTACAGAATCCTGGCAAGACAGTGAGGTCTACAACACTTCACTTGTGGTGATCCCCATCCTCCCTCCCCAGCCCTCCCTAGCTCAGTGGTACAGGATCCAAAAGCTGACCAAATTCCAGACGTTGGAGAAATCTGACCACTTAGAGAATTTTACAGGAAATCCTAGAGAATGAGACAACCATAGGAAACTTTGAAAAGCTCTGACATACTCCTAGGGATCTAAAGGGCTGTGCATATACTCAAGGCTATATGCATGCCAAGGAAAGAGCTGGGATAGGAGAGGACCCAACCCACTCACTTCTGGCTGACTGCGAGGCCCTGCGCAAGTAGAAAGTGAAAGCGAAGGCTGTCTCGTACACTGGCTGGACTTTGAAGGCAATGCTTTCTTAACACAGATCCTCTTGGCAAGGGTTGGAAGATGTACAGGCAAGGCATTTAAGGATATATTCTGACCAATCACTAGCTGACCACCAAATTATATTTATTCACCAGGTGTGACCCCTAGGAATCCAGGCTTAAAAAGAAAAACAAGAACTGAAAGGAAAAAAGGCTGCTGGCGGGCAACTCAGAGGCCACATAATGCAGGGGGAGACCGAATCCACAAAATGAGTTCAGAGAAGTCACTGAACAAACAAACAGCAACAAGAAAAAGAACTACGACAGCAACAAAAACAAAAACAGATCAACAACAAACCTTGGGAGTCCAGATGGCAGCAAGATGGCAGAGCAGGACTTTCCAGTGCTCATCCCCCAACAGAAACATCAATTTGAAAAACAATCCATACACGAAAATACTTCACGAGAGCTAAGGAAACCAGGTGAGAGTTGACAGCACCTGGGTGTAGCACAGAAATAAGAAAAGACACATTGAAGAGGGTAGGAAAAACAGTTACACATTATCCATGCCACCCCTCCCCCAACCCCAGGCAGTGCAGTGGGAAAGAAGACACTTTTTTTCGCCGGAAGAGAAAGGAAGTAAGCACTGGGCTTTCCCTTGGACTCCAACACCAGGCCTGCCCCAGTCAAATCCAGCACCGGGCAGGCAACCACAGCCCAAGCCTCTAGGCTGGTACCTGTAGACCAAGCCTCCAGGCCTGCCCCAGCACCAGACCAGATTCCACTGCCTCACACTCCAGGCCTGCCTGGCAGTCTGTCTCCAGACTCACTCCAGTGCCAGGACAGCCCCCACAGACTCAGGTACCAGGCATATTCCAGGGCCAGGCCAGCCCAGGTGGCCATGGGTCCCAGACCACCCCCAGCATGGGGCTGGTCCCCATGGCCCCAGGTTTCAGGCACACCCCAGCACCAGGCCAGCCCCCACAGCACTAGTCATCAGGCCAGCACCTGCAGACTCAGCATCCAACAAGACCTTGTGGACACAGGTTCCAGGCCCACCCAGTGCCAGGCCAGGCCATGTGGTCTCAGGCTCCAGGCCCACCTTAGGTTCCAGCCCAGCCCAGAACCAGGTCGACCTACATAGCCCTAGGCTGCAGGCCTGCCCCAGCACCAGGAGAGCACTTCTAGATTGAAGTACCAGGCTGGCACGCACAGACACAGACTCTAGGCCTGCCCAGTGGTGGGCTGATCTCTGTGGCCCCACCCTTCAGGCTGGTCCCTGCAGCCCCACGCTCCAACAGACCCAGGGTCCAGACCTATCCCAGTAGATCCCAGTACTGGGCTGGGTCTAGTGAATCCAGGCTCCACACCTGCCCCAGCACCACACAGTTCCCAGGCTCCAGGCTGGTCCTCATGGTCAAAGGCTCTAGCTGACCCAGGGTTCAGGCCCACCCTAGTAAGCTCTGGTGCCAAACCAACTCTCGTGGACTGAGACTTTAGGACCACCCTTGCAGACCCAGGATCCAGGCCAGCCCCCATGGACCCAGAACCCAGGCTTGACACTGCAGATTTAGGCTCCAGGTCCACCTCAGCACCATGTCAGCCCCTGTGGACCCAGACATGAAGTTGGCTCCCACAGATCCAGGAACCAGCTGTGCCCTTGTGGACCCAGGCTCCAGGCCCACCGCCACATACCCAATCAACAGGCCCATCTGTTTGGATCCAGGCTCCAGGCCAAACCCCATGGACCCAGACATCGGGTCCACCCACCTGCTAACCCAGACACCAGACCAGCCTGCGTGAGGACTCCAGCAGCAAGCCCACCCGCAGAACATGCCAGATGGCCAGTCCAGAACCTCTGGACAGGCTGACTGGTGAGGGGCTTTCCCAGACAAAGCCAGTCTGCAAAGACTTGAATGAGTTTTCACTTCTTCAGATGTGCAGACACCAATGCACAGCCACAGGGATCAAGAACAATCAGGGAGGCCAAGCATGGTGGCTCAGGTCTATAATCCCAAGCACTCTGGGAGGCCGAGGCAGGCAGACTGCTTGAGCCGAGGAGTTTGAGACCAGCCTGGGCAACATAGCCAGACCCTGTCTCTATTTTTTAAGGAAAAAAAATTTTTAACCTGGCGTGGTGGCTCAACGCCTGTAATCCCAACACCTTGGGAGGCCGAGGCAGGTGGATTGCTTGAGCTCAGGAGTTCGAGACCAGCCTGGGCAACGTGGCGAAACCCCGTCTGTACAAAAAATACAAAAAAATTAGCTGGATGTAGTGGCGCATGTCTGTGGTCCCAGTTACTTGGAAGGCTGAGGCAGGAGGGTCATTTGAGACTGGGAGGCAGAGGTTGCAGTGAGCCGAGGTTGTGCCACTGCACTCCAGCCTGGGTGACAGAGTGAGACTCTGTCTCAAAATAAATCTTGTTTTGTTTTGTTTTGTTTTTAAAAAGAACAATCAACTGGGTGCAGTGGCTCACACCTGTAATCCCAGCACTTTGGGAGGCTGAGGCGGGCAGATCCCTTGAGGTCAGGAGTTCGAGACCAGCCTGGCTAACATGGTGAAATCCCATCTCTACTAAAAATACAAAAATTAGATGGGCATGGTGGCACATGCCTGTAATCCCAGCTACTCGGGAGGCTGAGGCATGAGAATAGCTTGAACCAGGGAGCCAGAGGTTGCAGTGAGCTGAGATCACGCCACTGCACTCCAGCCTGGAGTGGGTGGGTGACAGAGCAAGACTCTGCTTCAAAAAAAAAAAAAAAAAGAACAATCAGGGAAAGGGAAACACACCACCACCAAAGGAACAAAAGAAAGCACCAGTAACTGACCCTAAAAAGAGGAGACTTATGAAATGGCTTACAAAGAATTCAAAATAATTATATAAAGGAAGCTCAAAACTTCAAGAAAATATGCAGGGACAATTCAATGGTATCATGAAAACATGAATAAAATGAAACATTTAACAGAGAGACTGAAATTATTTTAAAAATTAGGTTTTTTTTGGTTTTTTTGTGTTTTCTGCTATAGGCTTGGTTGGTTGCTGTTGAAATGGGCAAGTTCATGAAATGTGGGAAAGTGGTACTGGTCCTGGCTGAATGCTACTCTGGACACAAAGCTGTCACCATGAAGAATGTTGATAAGGGCACCCCTACAGCCATGCTCTGGTGGCTGGAATTGATTGCTATCCCTGCAAATGACAGCTGCCCATGGGCAAGAAGAAGATTGCCAAAAGGTCAAAGATAAAGTCTTGTTAAAGTTCATAGTTATAATCATCTCATGCTCACAAGGTACTCTGTTGATATCCCCGAGTGGGATATCCCACTCAGAACTGATAAAGCAGAAAAAAGAATCTGTGAACCTGAAGACACATTATTTGAAAACATACAGTCATAGGGGGAAAAATGAAAAAGAAATAAGACAGCTTATGGGATTTATAGGACAGCTTCAAATTTTTGAATTATAGAGTTCATGAAGGAGAAGAAAAAGACAAATGAACAGAAAGCTTACTTTAAAAAGTAATAGCAGAAAGTTTTCCAAGTTTGGAGAAAGATACAAAATATCCAGGCATAGGTCAAAGTTCTCCAATCAAATTAAATTCAAACAAGACTATACAAAAACATGTAATCAAACTGTCAAAAATCAAGGACAAGCAGAGGATCCTTGAAAGTAGCAAGAGAAAAGAAGCAAATAACAGGTACAGGAGTTCTAATAAGGCTAGCAGCAGATTTCTCAGTGGACACTTTATAGGCCATGAAAAAGTAAAATAATCTATTCAGTGTGCTGAAGGAAAAAAACCTTTCAACCAAAAAGACTGCACCAGCAAAGCCGCCCTTCAGAAATGAAGGAGAGGAAAAGTCATTATATGAAAAAGACACTTGCACACGCATGTTTATAGCAGCACAATTCACAACTGCAAAAACATGGCACCAGCCCAAATGCCCATCAGCTAACAAGTGGATAAGGAAACTGTGGTAATATATATACCATGGAATACTACTCAGCCATAAAAAGGAATGAAATAATGGCATTTGCAGCAACCTGGATGGAATCGGAGACCATTATTTTAAGTGAAGTAACTCAGGAATGGAAAACCAAACATTGTATGTTCTCAATCACAAGTGGGAGCTAAGCTATGAGGATGGAAAGGCATAAGAATGACACAATGGGCTTTGGGCACTCGGGGGAAAGGGTGGGAGGGGGTGAGGGATAAAAGACTACACATTGGGTATAGTGTATACTGCTTGGGTGATGGGTACACCAAAATCTCAGAAATCACCACTAAAGAATTTACCCATGTAGGCAATCACCACCTGTTCCCCAAAAACCAACTGAAATTTAAAAAATAATAATTAAAAAGCAAGAAATGAAGGAGAGACAAGAGACTTTCCAAGACAAACAAAAGCTGAGGGAGTTCATCGCCACCAGATCTGTCTTACAAGAAATGCTAAAGTTAGCTTGTCTAACCCGCCTTATTTTGTTGTTGTTGTTCTGTTTTGTTTTAAGTTTTTAGCAGCCTGAAGCCATGGTTTTTAGTTTCTGTGTCTAGTGATAAGCAGAAAAAAGGGATGAGGAAGGGGCTTTACTGGCTCAACTAGAAACAGAAACTAAGAACTCACGACTGTATTTGTTCCCTTGGACACCTCTGTGCTAAAGAGAGTTTTTCAAGCTGCAAGAAAAGAATGCTAATTAGTAACACGAAAACATATGAAAGTATAAAACTTCCTGGTAAAAGTAAGTATACAGTCAAATTTGGAACACTGTAATACTGTAATGGTGGTGTGTAGATTGCTTATACATGTAGTATACAGGTTAAGAGGTAAAATTATTAAAATAATATCTACAATAATTTGTTAACAGATACACATTACAAAAAGAAATAAATTATACCATCAAAACCATAAAATGTGGTGAGGGGGTGGAGTGAAAGTGTAGAGTTTTTTAATGCACTCAAAGTTAAGTTCTTAACAGCTTAAAATAGCCAGTTACAAGATGTTTTAGGCCGGGTGTCGTGACTCAGGCCTGTACTCCTAGCACTTTAGGAGGCCAAGGCAGGAGGACTGCTTGAGTTCAAGCCAGGAGTTTGAGACCAGCCTGGGTAACATAGCAAGACCCCATCTCTAAAAAAAAAAAAAAAAAAATTTTAACTTAGCCGGGTAAGGTTGTTGCATGCCTCTAGTTGCAGCTCTTCAGGAGGCTGAGGCAGGAGGACTGCTTAAGCCCAGAAGGTTGAGGCGGTGGGCTGTGATTGCACCACTGCATTCCAGCCTGGGTGACAGAGCAAGACTCTGTCTCAAAAATAAATAAATAAATAAAATGTATAAAATAAAGAAGTAATATCAGTCATTCTCGAACTCTTCCAAAAAACTGAAGAAGGCATACTTCCAAACTCTTTTTTTTTTTTTTGAGACATTGTCTTGCTCTGTCACTCAGGTTGGAGTGCAGTGGCGCAATCTTGGCTCACTGCAACCTTCACCTCCCGGATGCAAGCAATTCTCCTGCCTCAGCCTCCTGAGTAGCTGGGATTACAGGCGCATGCCACCACGCCCGGCTAATTTTTGTATTTTTAGTAGAGATGGGGTTTCACCATGTTGGTCAGGCTGGTCTCAAACTTCTGACCTTGTGATCCACCCGCCTTGGCCTCCCAAAGTGCTGGGATTACAGGTGTGAGCAACTGCGCCTGACCCCAAACTCTTTTTATTAGGCCAGCATTACCCCGATACCAAAGCCAGACAATGACACTAGAGGAAAAGAAAATTACAGGCCAATATCCCTGATGAAAACAGAAGCAAAAATCCTCAACAAAGTACTGAAAACCATATTTAACAGTATGTTAAATGGATCATTTACTATGATCAAGTAGGATTTATCACAAGGATGCAAGGTTGGTTCAACCATGCGAATTAGCAGAATGAAGGATAAAAATCGTACATCAATAGATGCAGAAAAAGCATTTGGCAAAATTCAACATCCCTGCATGATAGAAACTCAAAAAACTAGATATAGGAGAAATGTACCTCAACATAATAAATACCTTGGCCGGGCGCGGTGGCTCAAGCCTGTAATCCCAGCACTTTGGGAGGCCGAGACGGGTGGATCACGAGGTCAGGAGATCGAGACCATCCTGGCTAACACGGTGAAACCCCGTCTCTACTAAAAAATACAAAAAATTAGCCGGGCGCAGAGGTGGGCGCCTGTAGTCCCAGCTACTCGGGAGGCTGAGGCAGGAGAATGGCGTGAACCCGGGAGGCGGAGCTTGCAGTGAGCTGAGGTCCGGCCACTGCACTCCAGCCCGGGGGACAGAGCGAGACTCCGTCTCAAAAAAAAAAAAAATAAATAAATAAATAAATAAATAAATAAATACCATATATAACAAACCCACAGCTACCATCATACTCAATGGTGAAAAGTTGAAAGCCTTTCCTTTAAGATGAGGAACTCCTGTCACTTCTTTTCTACAGGATACTAGAAGTTCCAGCCAGAGGAATAAGTCAAGAGAAAGAAATAAAAGGCACCCAAATTGGACAGGAAGAAGTAAAATTGTTCCCATTTGCAGATGACACAATCTTAAATATAGAAAACGCTAAAGACTCCAGCAAAAAACTGTTAGAACAAGCCCGGGTGCAGTGGCTCATGCCTGTAATCCCAGCACTTTGGGAGGCTGAGGCAGGCAGATGGCTTGAGGTCAGGAGTTCGAGACTATCCTGGCCAACATGGTGAAACCCTGTCTCTACTAAAATATAAAACTTAGCCAGCCATGGTGGCACATGCCTATAGTCCCAGCTACTCAGGAGGCTGAGGCATGAGGACTGCTTGAACCCAGGAGACAGGGGTGCAGTGAGCTGAGAACATGCCACTGCACTCCAGCTTGGGTGATACAGTGAGACTCTGTTTCAAAAAAAAAAAAAGAAAAGAAAAAGAAAACCGTTAGAACAAATAAATTCAGTGAAGTTGCAGGATACAAAATCAACATACAAAAATCAGTAGCATTTCTATACACTAACAACCAACTATCTGAAAAAGAAATCAAGAAAGCAATTCCATTTATAATAGCTACAGAAAAAAAGGTAAAATACTTAGGAATAGCCGGGCGCAGTGGCTCATGCCTGTAATCCCAGCACTTTGGGAGGCCGAGGCGGGCAGATCAGGAGTTTGAGACCAGCCTGGCCAACATGGTGCAACCCCATCTCTACTAAAAATACAAAAAATTAGCTGGGTGTAGTACTGGGTGTCTGTAATCCCAGATACTCCAGAGGCTGAGGCAGGAGAATCACTTGAACCCGGAAGGCGGAGGTTGCAATGAGCCGAGAGCACACCACTGCACTCCCAGCCTGGGCGACAGAGTGACTCCGTCTCAAAAAAAAGAAAAAAAAGAAAAAGTCCAGCTAGGTGCAGTGGTTCACACCTGTAATCCCATGAGTTCAAGGCTGTAGTGGGCTATGATGGAGCCACTGCACTCTAGTTTGAGCAACAGAGCAAGACTTTGTCTCTAAAAAACAAACCCCTGACTCTGAGATAAAAGCATGAGGAGATTAAAAATTTTTTTTAATTAAAAAAATCCCATTTTAAAGTAGTATCAAAAAGAATAAAATGCCTAGGAATAAATTTAACAAAGGAACTGTAAGACTTGTACACTGAAAACTATAAAACACTCCTGAAAGAAATTAAAGATCTAAATAAATCCCATGTTCACAGACTAGAAGACAATATTGTTAAATGGCAATACTCCCCAAGTTGATACATAGATTCAACATAATCTCTATGACAATTTCAGCTGTTATTGCTATTTTTTTTTTTTTTTTAAGAAATTGACAAGCTGCTGAGTTTGGTAGATCATGCCTGTAATCCCAGCACTTTGGGAGGATGAGGCAGGAGGATTGTTTGAAGTTTGGTATCAGCCTGAGCTACAAAGCAAGACTCTGTCTCTACAAAGATAAAAAAAAAAAAGAAAAAAAAAGCAAAGAGGATCACTTGAGCCCAGGAGTTCAAGGCTGCAGTGAAGTATAATCACACCATTGCACTCCAGCCTGGGCAACAGAGAAAGATCCTATCTGTAAAAGAAAAAAAAAAGAAAGAAATTGGAAAGCTGATCCTAAAATTCGTATGAAAATGCAAGGATAGCCAAAACAATCTTGAAAAAGAACAAAGTTGGAAGACTCTCACTTCTTGATTTCAAAACTTGCTACAACTACAGTAATTAAGACAGTGTGGTCTAGCATAGTGACAGACATGCAAATCAATGGAACAGAATTAAGAGTCCAGAAGTTAACCTTTATGTTTATGTTTTATGGTCAATTCTTTATTTTTTTCAGAGATGGGGTGTCACTATGTTGCCCAGGCTGGCCCTGAACTCCTGGGCTAAAGTGATCCTCCTGCTTCAGCCTCTCTAGTATCTGGGACTACAGATGGGTGTCACCATACTCAGTCTATGGTCAACTGATTTTTGACAAGGTTGCCAAGACAATCCAACGGTAAAAAGAATATTTTTCAACAAAAGGTGCTGAGAAAACTAGATATCCATGTCAGAAGAATAAACCTGTACCCCTACTCTCACACTATACACAAATATTAACTCGCAATGGGCTGGGTACAGTATGTCTGTAATCCCAGCACTTTGGGAGGCTAAGGTAAGAGAATCACTTGAGCCCAGGAGCTCGAGACCAGCATGGGCAGATAGGGAGACCTCATCTCTACAAAAAATACAAAAATTAGCTGTGTGTGATGGCTCACACCTGTAGTGTCAGCTACTCAGGAGGCTGAGGTGGGGGTATCACTTGAGCCTAAGAGGTCAAGGCTGCAGTGAGCTGTGATTGTGCCACTGCATTCTAGCCTGGGTGACAGAATGAGACCCTGTCTTGAAACAAAAATAACTCAAAATGGATCACTGTCCTAAATGTAAGAGCTAAAACGATAAAATTCCTAGAAGAAAACATAGGAATAAATCTTCGTCACCCTGAGTTAGGGGATGATTTATTGGATATAACACCAAATGCCCAAGTGACAACAAAATAGGTAAGCTGGACATTACTGAAATTAAAACCTACTGTACATCAAAAGATACTATCAATAAAATGAAAAGAACCCACAGAATGGGAGAAAATATTTACAATTCATATTATCTGACAAAGGACTTATATCCAGACACATAAAGAAGTCCTGGCCAGGCGTGGTGGCTCATGCCTGTAATCCTAGCACTTTGGGAGGCCAAGGCAGGCGGACTGCCTGAGTTCAGGAGTTCGAGACCAGTCTGGGCAACACAGTGAAACCCCATCTCTATGAAAATACAAAAGAAAAAAAAAAATTAGCCGGGTGTGGCATTGTGTGCCTGTAGTCCCAGCTGAGGACTACAGTAGTCCCAGCTGAGGGAGGCTGAGGCAGGAGAACTGCTTGAACCCAGGAGGCGGAGGTTGCAGTAAGCCGAGATCACGCCACTGCATTCCAGCCTGGGTGACAGAGTGAGACTCCGTCTCCAAAAAAAAGAAGTCCTGCAACTCAATAATAAAAAGACACATAATCCAATTAAAAATAGGCTAAGAATTTGAACAGACATTTCTCCAAAGATATACAAGCATATAAAAGGACATTCAGTATCATGAGTTATTAGGGAAATGAAAATCAAAACTATAATGAGACACCACTTTCATACCCACTAGGATGGCTATAATAAAAAAGACAAACGAAAAGTGCTGATGAGGATATGGAGAAGTTAGAACCTTCATACATTGCTGATAGGACTGTAAAATGGCATAGCCACTTGTGCAAACAGTTTGATAGCTCCTCAAAAAGTTAAACATAAGGCGGGGCACCACGGCTCATACCTATAATCCCAGCACTTTGGGAGGCCGAGGAAGGCAGATCACTTGAGCCCAGGAGTTCAAGACCAGCCTGGGCAATGTGGCAAAACCCCATCGCTACAAAAAATACAAAAATTAGCCACATGTGGTGGCATGTGCCCATGGTCCCAGCCACTCAGGAGGCTGAAGTGGGAGGATCACTTGAGCCCAGGAGGCAGAGGTTGCAGTGAGCCAAGATTGGGACACTGTATTCCAATCTGGGCGACAGAGTGAGACCTTGTCTCAAAAAGAAAAAAAAAAGTTAAACATAGAGCCACCATATGACAGTAATTCCACTCCACATTCAGAGAAACATTAGTCATATTAGCCAACATGAAAGCAACTGAACTGACCAACTGGGGAGTGGAGGTAGATCCATACAACAGAATATTATGACAATAGGAAGGAATGATACATGCAATAGCATGGATGGACCTCAAAACATTATGCTAAGCAAAAGAAGCCAGCCATCAAGACCAGTATCTTGTATGATCTCATTTATATGGAATATCTAGAATAGTCAAATCTCTAGACAGTAGGTGGCTAGGACTGGGGAGAAGACTAATGGGAAGTGACTGCTAATGAGTATGAAGCGTCTTTGGTGGGGGTGCGGGGTTGAAAATGTTCTAAAATTGATCACGATTGGGAGGTTGAGGCGGGTAGATCACTTGAGGTCAGGAGTTTGAGACCACCCTGGCCAACATGGTAAAACCCCGTCTCTACTAAAAATACAAAAATTAGCCAGGCATAGTGGTGTGCACCTGTAATCCCAGTTACTTGGGAGGCTGAGGCAGGAAAATCACTTGAACCCAGCAAACAGAAGCTGCAGTGAGCTGAGATTGTACCACTGCACTCCAGCTTGGGTGACAGAGCGAGAGTCTGTCTCAAAAAATAAAAATAAATAAATAAAACTACTGAATGGTATACTTTTATTTATTTATAATATTATTTATTATTATTTTAACAGTACCCTTTAAAAGGGTGAATTTTACTCTGGAGGTTGAGGCCAGAGGATCACATGAGCCCAGGAGTTCAAGTCCAGCCTGGGCAATATAGTAAGATCCTGTCTCAAAAATAAATAAATAAAAGGTGAATTAGATGGTATGTGACATGTATCTCAATGAAGTTACAACGAAAAGATGGATGAAGTAATAGAATGTCTGTGTGCTAATGAGAATGATCTTGTAGAGAAAGGGGAAAACTGGAGGAACCATGCCCTCAAGTAGGTGAGAGAGGATGGGATTGAGTGCCAAAGTGGAGAGACTGGATTTTGATGACAGTAGGAGCACCTTATCCAGAACAGAGAGAAGGCAGAGTATGTGGATACAGATGCTATGTGGTAGTTGGATGTGGTGGTGGGAATATGCAGATGTTTTATTCCAATGGTTTTCATGTTTTCAGTCAAGTAGGAAGCCTGAGTGTAAGGACAGGAAAGGAAATGTTGAGGATTTCAGCAGAGAAGGTACAAAACAATCATCATCTAGGAGGGTAGGAGAGGAAATGCAATGGAGCAGGTAGAGAGCTGGATTTAACCAGGGCTAAGGCTGTGCCTGGTAAAGTGGATGGTAAGTACGCTGAAGTGACAGAAGGTGGAGGGAAGTGAGACTGTCCACCCAGGAATGACTGTAACGGTGGGCCATGGAATCTAAGCTGATTAAAGGAGGGACATGGGAGCATGGAGGAAGTGAAGGGGAGTGAAAGTGTTCAGTGCCAGTGGGATTGAGGGATTGCTGGAGTTGGAGTACCAGTAGGTGTGAGCTAGAAAAATAGGAGGCACTGGCTAGAGAAGAGGATGCCTGAAACTGAGCATATGGAAACAATGCAGTCACAGGTACTGACAAGAACAAGGGTCAGGCTTGGCGCAGTGGGTCACACCTGTAATCCCAGCACTTTGGGAGGCCCAGGCGGGTAGATCACTTGAGGTCAGGAGTTCGAGACCAGCCTGGCCAACATGGTGAAATGCCGTCTCACAAAATTTAGCTGACCGTGGTGGCAGGCACCTGTAATCTCAGCTACTCTGGAGGCTGAGGCAGGAAAATCATTTGAACCCAGGAGGCGGAGGCTGCAGTGAGCTGAGATCGCACTACTGCACTCCAGCCTGGTGACTCCATCTCAAAGAAAAAACAAGGGTCAGACTATTGGAGTAGGTAGCTGAGGTGGGGTTAAAAGGCAGGATCATTGTAGGGTGGCAAATCACAGAACTAACAGATGAAAATATTAGAAGGATCAGCTACAAAGATATTAAAGTCACCAAGAATTAGGATTGGACCAGTGTTAAAGAGAATGACAGTGAGATCTTAGCTAAACTCATCTAGAAATGGTAATGACAGGGGCAGATATGTGTGTATGTCTGTATATGATGATACAAAGTGGTAGTTGATGGTATATTCTGATGATAAGAGATTTACAACAGGGTTGTTGATATTTATATAATCCCAACATATTAAATCACTTATTAATTATGAAGGAAAAAAGGGGAACTATAGGGGAAAAACCTGACAGACACCACCTTAAACACTTTAAACAAGGACTCAAAGTGAACAAAACCAGTATCAGGACAAAATGACATCACATGCCTCCTGATAGGAAGCACTGAAGACATAACTTCTCTTCTGCGGTATTCTCACCAGAATTACATAACTTGAATATAATCACAGTGAAACTAGAAACAAACCCCAATTCTATGAAATAACTGTCCAGGAGTCTTCCAAATGATCAAAATCATAAAAGACAAAGACTCAAGAACTGTTCCATATTGGAAGAGCCTAAGGAGGCATGATAACTAAAGGTAATGTGGGAGCCTGAACTGAATCCTTGAAAAGTGGCACTAGTGAAAAACTGATGTAATCTAAAGAAACTCTGTAGTTTCGTTAAGAGTACAGGCAATACCTCATTTTATCGTGCTGCACTTTATTGCACTTCACAGATACTGTGTGTTTTACTAATTGAAGGTTTGTGGCAAAGTTGTATTGAGTAAATCTATTAATGCCATTTTTCCAACAGCATGTGCTCACTTAGTGTCTCTGTCTTACATTTTGGTAATTTTCACATTTCAAATCTTCTTTTATCTGTTATGGTGATCTTTGATCAGTGATTTTTTTTTTTTTTTTTTTTTTTTTTGAGACAGGGTTTCACTCCTGTCACCCAGGCTGGAGTGCAGTGGCGTTATCTCAGTTCACTGCAGCCTTTGCCTCCTGGGCTCAAGCGATTCTCCTGCCTCAGCCTCCCTGAGTAGCTGGGACTAGCGGCACACGCCATGGGGCCCAGCTTAATTTTTGTATCTTTTGTAGAGATGGAGTTTCACCATCTTGCCTACGCTGGGGTCTTCAACTCCTGAGGTCAAGCAATCCACTTGCCTTGGCCTCCCAAAGTGCTGGGATTACAGGCGTGAGCTACTGCACCCTGCCTAGATCAGTGATCTTTGGTGTAACTATTTGTAAGTGTTTTAGGGTACCATGAACTGTACCCATGTAAGATGGCAACCTGAACTGACAAATACGTATGTTCTGGCTGCTCCAATGACTGGCTATTCCTCCATCTCTCTCCCTCTCCTCAGGCCTCCCTGTCCGAGACACAACAATATTGAAATTAGGTCAATTAATAACCCCACAATGCCTTCTAAGTATTCAAGTGAAAGGAAGTGTCTCAACGTCTCTCACTTTATTTTTCATTTTTTTAGAGACAGTGTCTTGCCATGTTGCCCAGGCTGGTCTCGAACTCCTCAGCTCACACAATCCTCCCGCCTCAGCCTCCCAAAGTGCTGGGATTACAGCCGTGAGCCATTGCGCCCAGCCTTCAATAGCTCTCACTTTAAATCAAAGGCTAGAAATAATTAAGCTTTGTGAGGAAGGCATGTTGAAAGCTGAGAAAGGCCGAAGTCTGGGCTTCTTGTGCTGAACAGTTAGCCAAGTTGTGAATGCAAAGGAGAAGTTTTTGAAGGAAATAAAAAGTGCTACTCCAGTGAACACATGAGTGATAAGACAGTGAAACTGTGTTATTATGGATATTGAGAAAGTTTGGGTGGTCTGGCTAGACAATCAAATCAGCCACAACATTTCCTTAAGCCAAAGTCTAATTCAGAGCAAGGCCCTAACTCTTTTCAATTCTATGAAGGCTGAGAAAGGTGAGGAAACTATGGAAGAAAAGTTGGAAGCTAGCAAAAGTCGGTTCATGAGGTTTAAGGAGAGAAGCCATCTCCGTAACATAAAAGTGCAAGGTGAAGCTGCAAGTGCTGATGCAGAAGCTGCAGGAAGTTATCTAGAAAAATCTACCTAAGATAGTTGGTGAACAACAGATTTTCTTTTTTTTTTTTTTTTTTTTTTGAGACTGAGTCTGGCTCTGTCGCCCAGGCTGGAGTGCGGTGGCCGGATCTCAGCTCACTGCAAGCTCCGCCTCCCGGGTTCACGCCATTCTCCTGCCTCAGCCTCCCGAGTAGCTGGGACCACAGGCGCCCGCCACTTCGCCCGGCTAGTTTTTGTATTTTTTAGTAGAGACGGGGTTTCACCGTGTTAGCCAGGATGGTCTCGATCTCCTGACCTCGTGATCCGCCCGTCTCGGCCTCCCAAAGTGCTGGGATTACAGGCTTGAGCCACCGCGCCCGGCCCAGATTTTCTTTTTCTTTTTTTTTGAGACAGAGTTTCGCTCTTGTTGCCCAGGCTGGAATGCAGTGGCGCGATCTCGGCTCACTGCAGTCTCTGCCTTTGGGTTTCAACTGATTCTCCTGCCTCAGCCTCTCGAGTAGCTGGGATTACAGGTGCCCGCCACCACACCTGGCTAATTTTTGTATTTTTAGTAGAGACGGGGTTTCACTATGTTGGCCAGGCTGGTCTCAAACTCCTGACCTCATGATCCGCCCACCTTTGCCTCCCAAAGTGCTGGAATTACAGGCGTGAGCCACCATACCCGGTCAACAGATCTTCCTTTTCTTTCTTTTCTTTTTTTTTTTTTGAGACGGAGTCTTGCTCTGTCGCCCAGGCTGGCGTGCAATGGCATGATCTCAGCTCACCGCAACCTCTGCCTCCTGGGTTCAAGTGATTCTCCTGCCTCAGCCTCTCGAGTAGCTGGGGTTATAGGCATGCGCCACTATGCCCAGCTAATTTTGTATTTTTAGTAGAGGCGGGGTTTCTCCATGTTGGTTAGGCTAGTCCCGAACTGCCAACCTCAGGTGATCCGCCCGTCTTAGCCTCCCAAAGTGCTGGGATTACAGGCGTGAGCCATTGCACCTGGCCAACAGATTTTCAGTGTAGCTGAAACAGTCTTATACGGGGAGAATATGCCATCTAGTACTTTTATAGCTAGAAAGAAGTCAATACCTGGCTTCAAAGCATCAAAAGACAGGATGACTCTCTTGTTAGAGGCTCACGGAACTGGTGACTTTTAACTTGAAGCCAGTGTTCATTTTACCATTCTGAAAATCCTAGGATCCTTAAGAACTATGCTAAATATACTCTGTGCTCTATAAACGGAGCAACAAAGCCTGGATGATAGCAAATCTGTTTATAGCCTAGTTTATTAAATATTTTAAACCTACTGTTGAGACCTGCTACTCAGATAAAAAGATTCCATTCGGGCCGGGCGCGGTGGCTCAAGCCTGTAATCCCAGCACTTTGGGAGGCCGAGACAGGCGGATCACGAGGTCAGGAGATCGAGACCATCCTGGCTAACACGGTGAAACCCCGTCTCTACTAAAAAATACAAAAAACTAGCTGGGCGAGGTGGCGGGCGCCTGTAGTCCCAGCTACTGGGGAGGCTGAGGCAGGAGAATGGCGTGAACCCGGGAGGTGGAGCTTGCAGTGAGCTGAGATCCGGCCACTGCACTCCAGCCTGGGCAACAGAGCGAGACACCGTCTCAAAAAAAATAAAAATAAAAATAAAAAAAGATTCCATTCAAAATATTACTGCTCATTGAAAATGCATCTGATCACCTAAGAGCTCTGATGGAGATGTACAAGGAGATTCATGCTGTTTTCATGCCTGCTAACACAACATCCATTCTGCAGCCCATGGATCAAGGAGTAATATTGACTTTCAGGTCTTATTATTTAGGAAATACATTTCATAAGTCTATAGTTGCCATAGATAGACAGTGATTCCTCTGATGGATCCAGGAAAAGTAAATTGAAAATCTTCTGGAAAGGACTCACCATTCTAGATGCCATTAAGAACATTTGTGATTCATGGGAGGAAGTCAAAATATCAACATTAACAGGAGTGTAGAAGAAGTTAACTCCAACCCTCAGGGATGACTTTCAGGGGTTTCAAGACTTCAGTAGAGGAAGCAACTGCAGAGATGGTAGAAATAACAAGAGAATCAGAATTAGAAGTGGAGGCTGAAGAAATGACTGAATTGCTGCCATCTAATGATCAAACTTTTTTTTTTTGAGATGGAGTCTCACTCTGTTGCCCAGGCTGGAGTGCAGTGGCGCGACCTCAGCTCACTGCAACCTCCGCCTCCCAGGTTCAAGGGATTCTCCTGCCTCAGTCTCCTGAAGAGCTGGGACTACAGGTGCCCGCCACCATGCCTGGCTAATTTTTTTGTATATCTAGTAGAGACAAGGTTTCACCATGCCGGCCAGGCTGGTCTCAAACTCCTGACCTCAGGCAATTCACCAGACTTGGCCTCCCAAAGTGCTGGGATTACAGGTATGAGCCACCGTGCCAGGACCATGATGAAACTTTAATGGAGCCTGGGCAACAAAGTGAGACCCTGTCTCTACAAAAATTAAAAAAAAATAAATAGCTGGGCATGGTGGCACATACCTGTGGTCCCCACTACTCTGGAGGCTGAGGCAGGAGGACTGCTTGAGGCCAGGAGTTCGAGACTAGCCTGGACAACACAACAAGACCCCACCTTTGCAAAATTTCAAAAACTGGCTGGGCGTGGTGGCATGCACCTATTGTCCCAACTACCTGGGAGGCTGAGGTGGGAGGATTACTTGAGCCTGGGAGGTCGAGGCTGCAGTGAGCTGTGATCGCACCACTACACTCTGGCCTGGGTGACAGAGCAAGACCCTGTCTCAGAAAAAAAAAAGAAAAAAGTTAGTGGATGAGGAGTTGCTTCTTATGGATGAGCAAAATAGTGATTTCCTGGGATGGAATCTACTCCTGGTGAAGATGCTGTGAACACTGTGGAAATGACAACAAAGGATTTAGACTATTACATAAACTTAGTTAACGAAGTAGTAGCAGGGTTTGAGAGAACTGACTCCAGTTTTGAAAGACGTTCTACTGCGGGTAAAATGCTATTAAACAGCATCACACGCTACAGAGAAACCTTTTGTGAAAGGAAGAGTCAACGTGCCAAACTTCATTGATATCTTATTTTAAGAATTTGCCACAGCCACCCCAACCAGCAACCACCACCCTGCTCAGTCAGCAACCATCAACATCGAGGTAAGACCCTCCATCAGCAAAAAATTACAACTTGCTGAAAGCTGGGATGATCTTTAGCATTTTTTAGCAATATAGTATTTTTAAATTAAGGTAAATACTTTTTTTGATACAATGCTATTGTACACTTAATAGACTATGGTACAGTGTAAACACAACTTTTATATGCACTGGGAAACCAAAAACTTCATCTGACTTGCTTTATTGTGTTGGTCTGGAACTGAACCTGTGATATGCCTGTATGTACCAATGTTAATTTTCTAGTTTTGATAGTTAAACTGTAATTATATAATTTATTTCTTTTCTTTTCTTTTTTTTTTTGAGAGAGTCTCGCTCTGTCACCCAGGATGGAGTGCAGTGGTACGATCTCGGCTCGCTGCAACTCACCCAGGATGGAGTGCGGTGGTATGATATCGGCTCACTGCAACCTCCGCCTCCTGTGTTCAAGCAATTCTCCTGCCTCAGCCTCCCAAGTAGCTGGGACTACAGGCGTGCGCCACCACACCCTACTAATTTTTGTATTTTTAGTAGAGACGGGGTTTCACTGTGTTGCCCAGGCTGGTCTCAAACTCCCGACCTCAGGTGATCCACCCACCTCGGCCTCCCAAAGTGCTGGGATTACAGGCGTGAGCCACCGCGCCCAGGCTGTAATTATATAATTTCTTAACATGTGGGGAATCTAAGTGAAGAATATATGAGAATTCTTGTAAAATTTTTGAAGCTTTTTAAGTTTGAAATTATTTTAGGTTTAAGAATTCTTGGTCGGGCCCGGTGGCTCACACCTGTAATCCCAGCACTTTGGGAAGCCGAGGTGGGCGGATCACTTGAGGTTAGGAGTTCAACACCAGCCTGGCCAACATGGTGAAACCCTGTCTCTACTAAAACTACAAAAATTAGCCAGGCGTGGTGGTGCATGCCTGTAGTCCCAGCTACTTGGGAGGCTGAGGCAGGAGAATCACTTGAACCCAGGAGGCGGAGGCTGCAGTGAGCCAAGATTGTGCCACTGCACTCTAGCCTGAGTGACAGAGTCAGATTCCGTCTAAAAAAAAAAACTTAAATGAAAAAAGAGTTGTTTAAGGAGGGAGAATGTCTGGAAAGGGTAACTAGAAGCAAGCACACCCACCCTCACCCTCACCACCCAGTGTCCCGGTAAGAGGGGTATGAGAGGGCTGCCGGGAGGAGAGAGTGTTCAGGGGAAAGCCAGGCTGTTACTTAAGCAGTGGTTCTCACTGAAAGGTGGGGGCTGGACAATTAAAGGGTGTTTTGGGACACTCATTCTTTCTTTTTTTCTTTTTCTTGAGACGAAGTTTCACTCTTGTTGCCCAGGCTGGCTCACTGCAACCTCCACCTCCTGGGTTCAAGCTATTCTCCTGCCTCAGCCTTCCCAGGAGCTGGGATTACAGGCATGCGCCATCACGTCAGCCTGGCTAATTTTTGTATTATTAGTAGAGATGGGGTTTTACCATGTTGGCCAGGCCAGTCTCGAACTCCTGACCTCAGGTGATCCACCCACCTCGGCCTCCCAAAGTGCTGGGATTACAGGTGTGAGCCACAGTGCCAGACCCATTTTTTATTGTTTGAGCCATGTGCCCGACCCATTTTTTATTGTTTTTTTTTTTTTCTTTTTTCTTTTTTTTTTTTTTGAGACAGGGTCTTGCTGTCACCCAGGCTGGAGTGCAGTGGTGCAATCCTGGCCCACTGTAACCTCCGCCTTCTGGGCTCAAGCAATCCTCCCATCTCAGCCTCCCGAGTAGCTGGGACTACAGGCGTGCACCACAACACCTGGCTAATTTCTGTATTTTTTGTAGAGACGGAGTTTCATCATGTTGGCCAGGCTGGTCTCGAACTCCTGGACTCAAGTGATCTGCCCACCTTGGCCTCCCAAAGTGCCGGGATTACAGGCGTGAGCCATCACACCCGGTCCTGTTTGGGGGCATTTTTGACTGTGACAATAATTGGAGATCATCAGTGACAACCCCGGCTATGGACCAGGGATGCTCAGCCCTCTGCAGTGTACAGGACAGCTCCACACCACAAAGAATCATACCACATCTCATACAACTTTAGAATATCTCACCAGTCATGTAGGTGAAAAATCTGTTCATTTGTTCTTTTTTTTTTTTTTTTTTTTTTTTTTTTGAGACGGAGTCTCGCTCTGTCACCCGGGCTGGAGTGCAGTGGCCGGATCTCAGCTCACTGCAAGCTCCGCCTCCCGGGTTTACGCCATTCTCCTGCCTCAGCCTCCCGAGTGGCTGGGACTACAGGCGCCCGCCACCTCGCCCGGCTAGTTTTTTGTATTTTTAGTAGAGACGGGGTTTCACCGTGTTAGCCAGGATGGTCTCGATCTCCTGACCTCGTGATCCGCCCGTCTCGGCCTCCCAAAGTGCTGGGATTACAGGCTTGAGCCACCGCGCCCGGCCTCATTTGTTCTTTTATTCATTCAACAAACATTCATTGAGAAAGTCTACTAGGTGTCAAGCACTATTTTAGGTAATAGGAATATATCATAGAACAAAAAAGACAAAAATCCCTGCCCTTCTGGAGCTTATAACTGAGTGGGAGAGTCAGACAAAAAACAGCAAACATACTAAGCAGTTAATGCTGCACTGTGAAAAAGGTGTAGAATACCATGTAACAGACAGAGCAGGGGCATATTAGGGGAGAGCTGCAATTTTAAACAGGATGGTCAGGGGGGCCCTCTGAGAAAGTGACAGCTGAGTAGAGGCCTGAAGGAAGCAAGGGCCTCAGTCTCGTGGGTATTTGAGGAAAAAGCATTCCTGATACACGGAATGCAAAACCCCTGAGGTGGAAGTATGCGTAAGGTGTTCAAGTAATAGTAACGCGGCCAGCATGGGTGGATAGAGTGAGCAAGGCAGGGAGAGCGGTGGGAGATAAGGTCAGGGAGATTAAGAGGGTCTGATCATGGATATGAATATATATTGATTTTTCCAGAAATTTAACAACCATATAAACTAAGAAACTATTCCACATTATTTTGTTTAGAACTTTGTGAAGAACTGTTCATTGTTTAGGAAAACTGTATCACTCTACCTGTGGCTTCTGAATCACCCATCAACACACTCGTAGCTGTCACTATCTTTAAGTGTAAGACCATTTCATTATGTCTTCTAGTGGAGTCATATCCCAGTCTTTGCATATATATGTATAATGTAATATACATTACTCTTCCTTTACTACTCTCTATATTACAATTAAGGCATTATATTGGTTTTCAGGGAATTATGTGTGTAGACAGATTCTATTTTCTATCCATTTCATTTTAGAAAAGTGAAGCATTTCAAAATATACCTTATTTTTAAAAAAGCAATGCTGGGTCCAACAAGTATGAGAACGACCAAAGCATAGCAAGAAAATAAAGGGAGTATTCAGAAGCCAGGATGAGAATGGAGGGAATTTTGCTGATAACTGAAGGTGAGTTCCTTAAGGCCTGGTCAAAGGATTTCAGGATGAAAATAGAAAATAGGATGTCCAGGGCTGTATGGAGATGTAACCAGGAGATCTGTGGGCTTCTTCTGGTGACTAACATATAGGATAAGGGGTTATTAAAAAGTGGTTTTTAATCTAAGTTGCTCCCCACTTTGGGTGTCTCTACTTGTTTAACAGAGTAGGCTGGGGAGCAAATAGTTCTCTCTTCAATGAGACCAGAAGCAACCCAAAGCCAGGTTCCATTTTTTAACCCACAAAACAGGTCGGAGCCCCAGGCTAAGCTCATGTCCTCGGGGGTAAACCAATTGCTATGAACTATGCACCTCTAACCTCTTAGGGTTGAGAAAGAGACGGGTAAAAAGAGGAAAAACAGTAACAGAGAAAGGCAGAAGCATTCAGAAAGATCCAATGGAGGAAGGGTCTGAGACAGAGAAAAGACAGAAACCAAGAGAGACAATATTCTTTTCAATCAAGATAGTCATTATTTATTGAAAATTTTCTAAAGACTGGGTGCAGGGCAAAGTAACGCACATGCAATTGTCTCAGGTACAGATTATCAGACTCCCAATTGACAGATGAGGAAACTGAGGCCCAGGTTGGTGAAGGAGACAGCTCAAGGTCTCATAGCTAGTTTAAACTGGTCAGGTCAGGATTCAGCATCTTATGTCTACTACGTCTCAAAAAGTGGGACAGTCAGAAAGAGATAGAGATGGGAGAGGGGGTGCAGAGACAGACACGCACGCAGATGATCACGTGAGCGGCAGACCTGCATGGAACCGTTTCGAAAGACACTGAGGGTGGGAAGTGGGGCTACGGAGGGCAGCAACAGGCACTGACTGCTCCGCAGAGTACTCACCCGTTTGCCGTCTGGGAGCCGCAGGAGCACTCGGCCTCCCTTTGCTACCCGCACGATCCTCCGCAACCCGCTGACCTAGGATTGAGAGGCCGCCCAAGTAAAAGCTCGCGCAGGCCCCACCCCTCGCGAGCTCCGGCCGGCCTCTTCCCGCTGCCACTCCCCCCACAGCCCAGTCTTTATGGCTTCTCACCGTACACCTCCGGCCGTCGCCGCCGCTGTCCCTCCCGCGCGCGCACAGATACGAGACGACTACCGCAAGATCTGGAGGATACACTGGACGCAACCCTTCCACGGGCTGCAGCGCGAGCAGGGGCACGGGCCTACGCCGCTACAGACGGCTCCCCGGCTCCCATTGGAGGAGTGCCCTTCTGCCTTTCCAGGGATTGGCTGGGGATGGAAACACTTTATTTTTACCCCCGAGGCTTAGAGCCAATCCGAGGAAAACTCCGCCCCTTCGGGGGACCTTGATTGGTTAAGGAGCCAAGCCCACCCTTTAATAGGATTGGCCAGGAAAGGAGTGCTCGTCATTGCCCTTTGCTGGTCTATTCGACAGGGCTTCTGGGGGCTAGTTGGCAATACGCAGGCGCGAAGCCGGAAGCCCAGCCAGGCGCCAAGTCATTGAACAATCGAGTTGCCTGGCTTCTTTGACGTTTTACTCTCCATAAGCCACCTTGCACTGCCACCACTCTGCTAAGAGACGCAATTCTGCCCCTAGTTTCTCACAGCTCCACACCCACCTGCAGAGATTCCTAAGCCAGGTTTCTCTCACTCAAAGTGAGCAGAGTTCCTAATTCCATGCATGGAGGATGAGGTGGTTATGGGGACGTGGCGAGTTACCCACCAGTCCCTGATACCTACCGAAACATTGGTCAAGTGACGACCTCGCTAGGAGCCTCAGTTTAACCATCTGGTAATGGAAAGATGTTTTAAAATTTTCCTCACAATGTGTGAGGATTAAATGAGAGGACATATATAAATCAGTTGCCTGGGGCATAAACATTTAAGTTCTCTCCTCCCAATTCTTTCCCAGTGTTCAGGCGGGCAGAACTTATGGCCCAGAGAGGCAAACTGACTGGCTTGAAGTCACACAGCCAGGCCCCACCCCTCGCGCGCTCCGGCCCGGCCTCTTCCCGCTACCACTCCCCACCACCGTCCCGTCTTTGCGGCTTCTCACCGTAGACCGCCGGCAGTCGGCGCAATAAGACCCAGAATAAAACCCAGGCTTTCGTCTTCCAAAGGAAAGTTGTTTAAGAAGGAAGGAGAGATGGGAAGGACCCTCCGATTTGCAAGAATTCTTAATTTGTATTCTACAGACCTCTAATCGAGGCTGGTGACAGGGTCTGGAGAAGCCCATGAATTTGGATGGAAACAAATCTACATCTTTATGGCCGGGCGCAATGGCTCACGCCTGTAATCCCAGCACTTTGGGAGGCCGAGGCGGGCGGATCACCTGAGGTCGGAGTTTGAGACCAGCCTGACCAACACGGAGAAACCCCGTCTCTACTAAAAATACAAAATTAGCTGGGCGTGGTGGCACATGCCTGTAATCCCAGCTACTAGGGAGGCTGAGGCAGGAGAATCGCTTGAACCTGGGAGGCGGAGGTTGCGGTGAGCCGAGATCGCACCATTGCACTCCAGCCTGGGCAATAAGGGTGAAACTCCGTCTCAAAAAAAAAAAAAAAAAAAAAATTACATCTTTATTTTCCCTCTCCTCTAACTGAAATTTAGCATTTTTCAATAAAGAATGTAACTAGGCATAGTAGCAGCAGTAGTAGCAGTACTGATTGTCACCAATAGAAATCAGAGATTTTCATATCACATTATAGATGTTGCCGATCTCTTGAAAATCATATAATTTCAATCATTATTTTGAAATCATGATAGTCATTAGACCCTCCATTAAATCTTATGATTTAATGGATTAATGGGGAGTACATATATGATTATACTACAGCACATATTTGCTTTTTCCATATTTTAATAACTATATTTCAATGTAATTTCTTTTGTAATTCTAGATATTTTATTTTATGAATTTAAGCGATTTTTGTTTTTTTTTTTTTTCTGAGAAAAGGTCCAGTGGGGCGTAGTGGCTCAGGCCTGTAATCCCAGAACTTTGGGAGGCCGGAGGTGGGTGAATCACCTAAGGTCAGGAGTTCCAGACCAGCCTGGCCAACATGGTGAAATCCTGTCTCTACTAAAAATACAAAAATTAGCTGGGGGTGGTGGCGGGCGCCTGTAATCCCAGCTACTTGGGAGGCTGAGGCAGGAGAATTGCTTGAACCCAGGAGGTGGAGGTTGCAGTGAGCCAAGATCATGCCATAGAACTCCAGCCTGAGCGACAAGAGTGAGACTCCATCTAAAAAAAAAAAAAAAAAGAAAGAAGAAAAAGAAAAAGATCCATAGGCTTCACTAGATTACCAAAGGGGTCCATGGCACAAAAAATATTAAGAATATTTGTCTTGAACTCTAGGCTCCAGGAGGAAAAAGACTTGCTCTATCAGCCTGGGCGCAGTGGCTCACGCCTGTAATCCCAACACTTTGGGAGGCCGAGGCAGGCTGATCGCGAGGTCAGGAGATCGAGACCATCCTGGCTAACACGGTGAAACCCTGTGTCTACTAAAAATACAAAAAATTAGCCAGGCGTGGTGGCGGGCGCCTGTAGTCCCAGCTACTCGGGAGGCTGAGGCAGGAGAATGGCGTGAACCCGGGAGGCAGAGCTTGCAGTGAGCGGAGATTGTGCCACTGCACTCCAGGCTGGGCAACAACAACAAAAAGACTTGCTCTATCTTGTTTCCCTGCTGTATCCGTCACCCAGTTCAGTACTTCAGGCACACAGTAGGTACTTGTAAGTGTTTACTGAATGAATAATAGAATTCCTTCCCAACCATCCTGCACACCCCCAATTGGGGGAGCCAGTGCCGACCCTTTGGGTCACCTAAGAAGGAGGGACATTCTTGAATCTAGTTTTGTCCCTGCCAATCTGATTCTGCTCACAGAAGTAGGTGGCACTTTAAAGGTCTGGTCCCAGGAAATCCCAGGAACCTCCCACCCAGGAGCAGGGCCCTCTGCTGCAAAGGAGTGAGGGCAAGCTAGGAAGCATATGAAGACAAGTAGTTTCAACATGGGAACAGGCCCTAGGGCACATTGGGCCCATGACTCTTCATCCTCCTGGTTTCTGTTTAAGGTCTCAGCCAATGGGGCCTGTCTTCTCTGGCCTTCGGTGAAGACAATATCTTGGAGCTAGATGTGACCTTAAAGACCTAGAACAGCCCTCCCTTTCGGAGGTCCAGACTGAAGAGTGAGGGCACAGGGAACAAGATGTTACTCTGGGCAAAGAACATCCTGTCCTCACATGGCTCAGCCAAGGACATGAGCACCCTGGCCAACTATATTAGAATCCTATGATTGACTCTTAAGAGCATCCCTGAAGATGAAGACCAAAGGCCCTAAGGGTGGGTGAAGAAGAGTCCGAAATGCCAGGATGAGGGGCTGGGGATTTGATTTGGGGGACAGAGAGGAATCAGGGAAGAGCACAATGAAGGCCAGACTTCGGAGACCGGCTTCAAGGCTAGACTCTGTCTTGAGATCTTAGGCAGGTCGCTTCTCCTGGACTGATCCCCCAGCACGATAAGCCTCAGTTTATAGATGGGAAAACTGTGGCCCTCTAGAGAGGACAAGGAGAGTCATGTTGTGAGGTAAGTCAGACTGAGGCAAGAGTAACCAGGCTGGTGACTCTGGCTCTGATTAGCTGGGATCCTTTGGCAGGCTGACCTCTTCCTGGCCTACTCCATTGCCTTTGCCCCTGCTGCTTTCCCCTCCCCTCCTCTTCACCACATACTCATTGGGGTTGGCTCCAGATATTGCATGTAGATGTCTGTTTTCTCTAGGATCCTGCACTCTCAGCTCTGGCCTTGAGGTATTGCGTTACTTTAGGCAAGACATTCCCTTTTCTGAGCCTCAGTCCTCCCTACCCACCTCTGACAGCACATCAAAGCCTCCATCCTGTCCCCCTCAAAACATTTATCAGAATCATTGGAGAGACAAGTCAAGGATCTGGTATTCCAACCATCTCACAGAGGAGGCCAGAGAGGGAAGGGGCCTTGCCAAAGGTCTCACACCAACTGGCAGTCATCTTGACTCCTCTCAATCCCTCTCCTTCCATATCTAAAGCCTGTCAAGTCCAACATCTTAAAAGCTCTCATAGAACAGACAAATTGCTCTTGCAGAATAATTCCAATTAATTTATGTACATACTTCCCTCTCAAAGAAATGGAGCATAACTCCTCATTCCCTAAGCACGGGCTGCACTTACTTGGCTTCTTTCCAAAGAGTACAGCATGGAAAAAGAGAAAGAGGAGTAGCTTTACAGTGGAGAAACCTGACGGACACTACCTCAGCCAGGTGATCAAAGTTAACATCAACAGTGGTAAATCATATTGATAGTACATGCCCTTGATAGGATCTAGTGAGAATGACATTTGACTTCTGTGGTCTTCCTTCCCCAAACTCATACCCTCAGTTTAATCATGAGAGAAAACATCAGACAAATCCTGATTAAGGGACATTCTATAAAATACCTGACCAGTACTCCTCAAATGACTCCAGATCATCAAAAACAAGGAAAGCCTGAGAGAGTGTCATAGCCAAGAGGAGCTTAAGGAGACAAGATGACTAAATGTAGTGTGCTAGTCTGGATGGAATCCTGGAACAGAAAAAGGCCATTAAGTTAAAACTAAGGAAATTGGAATAAAGTATGGACTTTAGTTAATAATAATGTACTGATATTGGTTCCTTAATTGCGACGAATATATCACACTAATGTAAACTGTTAAGGAAAACTGGCTGTGGGGCATACGGGACTTCTCTGTTATCTTCACAATAAATCTGTAAATTTAAAACTATTCTGAAATTAAGTTTATTTTAAAAACCTCTCAAATCCGCCCCCATCTTGCCAGTCCCACCTGAGGTCTAGCGTCTATTTCCTTACTGCTCTCCTTTCTTCCAGTCCGTTCTCCTGGCAGCCAGCAGAGGGCATTCTCTAAAACGCAAATCTAACCATCTCTGAAGCCTTCCAGCAAAATAAAGGCGTTGGATGGAAAGTTCGGGAGATATGTTATAAAAGACCGACTTGGATGTCTGAATAAAAGTTATTGTGATCTAGAACAAATCTGGGAAATACTTCTAGCGCCCACCGAGATAAAATTTATGTATCTAAATTTAATATAACTCAGCCTTTCCAAGGTCTCCCGGATAAAGCCCGTTTTTCAGATGTCCAACTCCCTACGTTTCCATCCCTTCGCACAGTTACATAGTTAATTTCCCTTTGTTTTTCCTTTATCTCTACGGATACTTCTCTGCCTGAGCTATCTTCTCCTGCCTTCTTCCCCAAGCCCAGCTCCAGGGACTCTGCACCCCCTCCCAAAGGCAAGAGAGCGCTCCTGTATAATTGGGTTGTGATACCCGGACCGAAGTCGTTTTTTGTTTTATTTTTACTAAATGCGAATGAGGAAAATGAATTCCTTTGGCTCCCCCAGGCCCCGCTCACTCTAGGCCCGAGGAAAGGTTTGACGCACTATAAATTAAAAGATGAATCACTGATAAATCGATGTTCTAGGGCGCAGGATTTCTCTATGCGCATGCGCCAGAGGGGAAGGCGTGGGAAGCCCTTTGCTACCTGGCTGGGTCTGCTGCGGGCGCCAGGAGGAGGAGGGGCTTCCTCAGCTTCGCCCTGCCATTGGCCAGGATGATCCGCATTGGTCTGACGCAACGCCTCTGCGGCCTGGCTGAGCTCGCCCCCCCACCCGCCAAACCCCCGCAACTAACATGTTGCAGGCTACTGCGTAGGCCAGGCGGCTACGTGTCGGCCTGGGGGAAACTGACCACTGGGGCCGGGGCACCAGGCGAAACAAAAGACTCGAAGGGGCACTCTGAACTTGCTCAGAATTTTATTGGGATTAACAGGGTCCACGGGGAGAGGCAAGCCTTCTGGGGGAGGGGGGACAAGAATACCGCAAAGAATACCGCAATGGCGAAGCGGCCTTGCATAGACACCGAGGCGGGCTAGCGGCGCGGCGCAAAGAGGAGAGGGACGGAGAAAGAACTTGGGAGAGGAGGGTGGCAGCAGCGCCTACAAGGGCACTGCGCGGCTGTGACGAAGGCCACAGCGACCCTCCCCGCTTCGGGGGTCAGGGTGTCCACTCCACACAGCACAGGGAGAGGGGCTGGGGCCACAACTGACTGGGAGAAAGTGGGTAGAGGGGCCCTGACCAAGGCATCACAATAAATACAGTTAGCAGCACACAGAAGCCTGCGGGGGCGGAGGGCCAAAAGAAGGGGACTAGCCCCCTTTCCCTCCCCCCAAAATAAGAACTCTGCAATGACTAAACCATAAAAATAAACTTTAAACCCGTGTACGAAGTCGGTCACCCCCCAGAAGTGCAATGTGGGGCCGCGTGGCCCTAGCTGAGGAGGAGGGCAAATGGGATAGGGGGTGGGGGATACAGAGAGGTAATCCCCAAAAGGGCAAGACCCTTATCCAGTTTTCCCCCTCTTCCCCGGGTTGGCCCAACCGTTTGGGACCTGAAGCACATCCTCCAGGTCAGAGTCGTCTGAATCTTCCCCTTCTTCCCAGACATCTTCACTTCCTTCCCCCTCATAGTTTCCTTCCTCCTGATAGACGTCTTCATCTTGCTCGATGCCTGCATAGGGGAGAAGCAAGGAAGGAGAAATGGAGGAAGACAGTTAGATGAGCAGATAGGTGTCACTCTAAAAGGGAACAGAGCCCATACCCAGGGCTTGTAGGGCCTGGGACAACTTGCCGAGTGCCTCTGCTTGGAACAAACAGCCAAAAGTGTGTGTGGGTATACTCATAAGCCCACAGAATGAGGGAGTTGGAGGGAGGCAGGTAGGCAGTGTGGGCTCCCTGCTTCCGTCCAGTCAAAACTGATACATCTCTGATAATAGCTTTTTCTCCCCCCTTGTACTCATCAATGTGTGTCTCTTCCTGAGCTCCGACCTCAGCTGAATAAACCTATTCATCTCCAGGCAGCTTCCTTGCTCCTTTCCCCCAGTCCTGATCCAAACAGGCCCCAGTCTGTGTTCTTCAACCCAATTCCCCACCCCCACTCCCACCCTTAGGGCTGGGCAGACAGCTCTGCCTCCCCTTCTCTGAGAGAAGAGATGCCATCAGGTGGGAGGGGAAGAGAAATGAGAATCCGTTTCCCTCTCCTACCTGAACACGACTAGATTGAGGCTCCACATTCATTCAATACCTCTTCCCTTAGTGCCCTGGCCTTGCCCTCAATGGAAGTTTGCCAGGGACCCCATGGCCAAAAAAAAAACCCAAGAGTGGTTGATTTTCCTGCCCCTTCCACCTCCCATCTGAGTACTTCTCAGCATCTTTATAATTCTGATGTTGTTCTCAGAGCCTTTAAGGTGCTAATGTGACTCTACAAGAGGGCATTATTATATGTAGTACTTGTCCAACATATACGACCACTGAAACCTTTTGTGGGAAGCAGCTTTCGGATCTGGTGAATGATCCTCAGGACGTAACTTTGGAAACCCTGCCCAACATACCATGCATTTTCACCCTTCCAAGTCCTTGTTCACATGATCCACTCCACTGAGAATGCTCCATAATGCGCCTCAGTCTGAATGCAGCCTCCAATTCAGATGTCACCTTCTTCCTCTAGCTCTCCCCCCCCCCCCCCCCCCCAACTCTTGAGGTAGAACTGGCTGCACCCTTTTCTGGGCTCAGAGAGCACACTGTTCACTTCATGCTCTGCTCCCAGCACAAGCCTGGGAATTCGCCAAAGGCCAAGGCTGGGTACAGACTGTGCTGAAATGCACTGTGTTTTGCCACTCCCCCACCTCGATGTGAAGTGTCCTTTTTAGTTTTCCACCCACTGTCTCCTATCTCTGTGTACTCTTCATCTTTCGATGTTACAACCATCTACCCATCACCTGGAACTAAAATGATTTTTTAGGGTTTTGTTACATTTTTAAGTTAAATGTTCACTGGACTTCCTTTGTTTAAAAAGTTGCTCAGAATGCTTTTTCTTTCCTCCATGAAAGCAGATTGTGTTCATGCCTTGATACCCTGTCCTTGGCCAGGCTTGCTCTGAAAGAAAAGAAGACGGAAGACAAGGGTTGGGGGCAGGGGTTAGCTCACCTTCCTCAATGCCCTCCTCTTCTTCCACTGATTCGTCTGAGATGATCTCTATCACATCCTCGTAGTCATCCTGATCCCTGTCAAAGTCTTCAATAACTTTCTCATAGTACTCAATGTCTCTGTCATCATCATCGCTGCCTTCATTGTCACCTTCATTGCCATCATCATCACTGCCCTCATTGTCACCTTCATTGCCATCATTATCTTCATCATCACTGGCCTCATCTGCTTCATTGTCACTGTCGCTGCTGTCCTGGTTGTTGCCATGGCTGCCCCAGAAGCCGCCGTTGAAGAAGTTGTTGCCATAAGTGTGCTCGTTGTTGTCAGGGTTCTCTTCGTTGTCATCAGCGTTCTTGTTGTTGTCTTCAGGGTTCTCATTGTTGTCATCTGCACTCTCATTGTTGTCAGTGGTTTCGTTGTCATCAGCACTCTCGTTGTTATCAGTGGTCTCGTTGCGGACCTCATTGTGGTCAGGGCTCTCGCTGTCGCAGATGTTCTCATTGATGTCAGTTATCTCATTGTCAGTGGTCTCGAAGTAGTCAGTGGTCTCCATGAAGTCAGAGATCTTGATGTCATGAATTGTCTCATCAATGTCTGAGATCTCGCTGAAAATGTCTTCCACTGCATAATAGTCAGGGGCATCTTCCATGATCACCACCTCACATCTGCCCCTGGTTTTACTGTAGGAAAGGCTGTAGCTGAGTATGGGGTTGGTGGGAGAAGGAGTACCCATAGCACTCAAAGGTGGAGAGTAACTAGGGGAAGCAGTAGGCTATAAGGGATCCCAGGGATGGGGCTAGGGTGGGTAAAGTCCCACTTCTGCCCCTGACTGTGTAACCTCAAGCCATTTCTGGACATGATTTCCCACTTGTAAAACATATTCCACTGGGATTATCTCAAAGGTCCCTTTGGCTCCATAAATCCTGTGTTACACTAGTTTTTGCCCCATCCCCAACAAACCACCTCTCAGCCACCAAACCCCTCATTACCGTTTCTTCATTTCTTGCTTCTTTCTCTTTATCCTGGAGCCCCTTTCTCTCAGGTAGTAGCGTAGAGGATTAACCCACAGATCATTCTTGATAATCTGTTGAAAAAGGGGAAAAGAAATAAGACAGCCATTAGTACAAGCTCCAGATCCTACTCTTAATTCCCTACGCACCCAGGAACAAGCCTAGCAAGGCCTTCTCTGGTGATGCCAGGAAGGGCCCCACCTCAGCAATCCTGTCAGCCTCTGGGAGGCTATGGTTTGAGAACCAGCTGAAGAAGCTGTGGCTCGCATCCTGGTTCCCATGACGGCGGGCCTGGGGTTCCTGGCCCCGGTGCCAGCGGATTGGAGTTGAGTGAGACACCAGCCGGCCTAGGGACAAAGAAGGCTATGGAGATGGGACAAAACAAGGACAGATTGGGGGGGACATGGATTTACTCTGGGACTGCCTCTTACCCGAGCGGTTGCGCTGGAACTCCTTGACAATCACCATGTTTGTAAAGTAGGGGTTTGTTTGGAAGTACAGCTTCATTTTGTAGCCCATGGAGATATGTCTGAGATCCTGTACCTGCTCCAGGTGGGGGTGATGGTGGAATCTGTCTCCCCCCACACACACCATGGCCCTTCCCACCCACCTCCCCTCACCTCCAATAACCAGATTCGTTGCCCGATCCTACTAAAAAATGTCTCTCTGGCCTGACCTGCAGATTGGTCAAGTAGCGGAAAATGTCTTCATCACGACGGTTGATCAAAATTGAAATTCTGGGGTGGTTGAGGAACTGATGAGTGGAGCAGTTTAGGTCAAGGATTGACTATTCCGTGAAAGGGAGGGAGGGAAGGCCAGGGAGGGCACAGTGAGAGAGGCTGGAGCAGGAGGATTCCTTCTGTGTTTATGTTGTATGTATGAAGCAAGTGAGTCATGGGACATAACCCATACTTATTCCCATGATAAACCTCTATGTTAGGTGGCCCTGCAGGGTATTGAAAATCTATGTGCATGTGGTATATGTCTCTGGGTGCTGAAGGCTTGTGTTCACAAAATGCACGTCTGGGGGCTGAAGGCCCACGTCCAAGTGATGCTGTATCTGACTGCTGAGGGCCTGTGGTCACATGATGTTGTATGTATGGGTGTTGAAGGTCCATGTCTACATGATGTGCGAATGGCTCTGATGGCTTGTGGTCAAGTGATGCCATGTGTCTACATGCTGAGGACCTGTGGTCACATAATACTGTGTCTAGGAGCTGAGGTCCTATGTCTAAATGACATTGTATGCCTGGGTGCTAAGGGCCTCTTACCATGTGCTGTTTTGTATGAGGGCGCTAAGGGTCTGTATCCACATAATTCTATTAGAATGTTAAATTTATGTTCCTGTTACATGTATGTATGTGTCCATCTACTCTCCCCTTTCCTTCATTTAACTCTTTTTTCTCTATACCTAGACACTCCCTCTCTTGACCTTTCAGGGGCTCCAGCCCCTCTCTAGCCCGTTTCCCTCCAATGCAAGACACTCCAGCCAGGATTGGGGTCTCCTAGTATCTTAAGCAGAGATCTAGATTTACAGAGCCCTGTATGGCTCAGGCACCCTTTCTGGGTAGTTTCTCTGCTGTGTGCCATTCCCCTCCCTCTTCAAGGTCTCTGAGTCAGTTGATCTTCTACGTGCCCCTCCCCTCCTCCTTTCACCATCTCTAGTCCAATTTTTTTGCTGTGTGCCCCTTTACCGCCCTCCTCCTTTTTATCATCTGTGATCCTTTTTTTAACGCTATGTTCCTTCTCTTCCCCCTTTCCCATCTGTGGTCCAGTTTTTATACCCCCCTGTACCCCCCCCCGTCCCCTGCGTCCCCCCCTCCCCGTCCCTTCATCATCTCCAGTCCAGCTTCTCTGCTGTTCTGCCCTCCTCCTTCCATCCCTCTTCCACCCAGTCTAATCCGCCTTCCGATAGGGGGCTCACGCCCACCTCTGGCTCTCCTCCACCCCCTTTACCTTTTCTGTCCCTCCCCCACCTCCCCCTTTCCTGTCACGGGCTTCTGACCCATGGAGTATCAATTAGAAGGATACTGCTTTGACCCAGAAGCCTGGGATATGCTGGATGATAAGGTCTCTGCGCTCCAGGAAGGGTCTTCGCATCTGGATGAACTTGCGCTTGAGACGCAGGAAGGCCTTGCCTGCCTTGATGTTCACCGCCTCCAGATCCAGCTGAATATCCTCCAGTGCCTGCAGGATGCTCTCCATCCTCTCGGCATTTCTCTGTCTGCTTTCCCTCTTCACCTTCCTCTGCTTCCTCCTCCGCCGCCGCCGCCTCCTCCTGCTGCTCCTCATACTCTCCTGCTCATCCTCATCCTCATCCTCCACTATGATGATCGCCTCTTCCTTGCTCTTTGGGTCAATTAATCTCTGGGGCCCCCACCCCACTGCGCTACAGGTTTCTAGGGCCCCCTCTCCACCAAAACTGCTGGGCTGCACAACCTGAAAATCGATTTCCAGGCTCCCCCCGGAGGCCTCAGGAGTGGGGAGTGCTTCTAGGCTCTCCGTGGGCGGGGGCGCCTCCCCATACCCCGACTCGATGGTAGGATCCCAGCCGGGACACTCAGCACCGAGCGTGAAGTATGCGCGGATCCCCCCCTCCTCGAGAATGACATAGGGAGGCGGCGGGGGCAGCGCGGGGCCCACTCCCACCCCCCTCATATCGGCCAGCACCTGTGCCGCCTCCGTTTCCTCCTGGAGCCTCGGGCGCTGCTGGGGTGGAGGCAGCGGCAGTCGGAGGAGCGGCGGCGGCGGCGGCGGCGGCGGCGGGGGCGGGTCGCGCTGTGGAGACTCGGAGCTGCTTAGGCGGCGGGTCTTGGCCGGAGGCCCCTCATCTGGGCGGTCCATGGCGACCGCGCTCGTACAGCTCAAGAGACTCGCACTCGCCCCTTAGCTTTTAGCTGCGTCGCTGCCGCTAGTCGCACCGGGAAGCGGAGCTGCGGAGACTCACGCAACCAGCTCTCCTCACCACCTCGCTCTGGCGTTCCCTCCCACAGCGCCCGCTCTACTCCCTCCGCGCCAATCGCCGAGGCCCCGCCCGCTCCTGACGCAGGGATCCGCTCGGCCTGGCCATTGGCTGCCGGCCGCCGCGGCAGCGCTCGCGCTCCCGCGACCCCTGCCCGCTCTCACGCAATCTGCTTGCCAACACCACACATCATCAGTTTCCGATTGGCTCCCCTCGGGCCCGCCAATCAACGGGCTGACTCCCCCAGCGACGGGAGGGAAACTGCAGGGCGATTGGCTGCGAGGAAAGCTGGGGAAGAAGCCCCTCTCCCTCACCCTCTCAGCGTTTTATCCAATGGGAAAAGTACCAGTGGTTCTGAAGAGCAAAAAACGAGACGAAAAACAAACGCAGGCGCTGAGCAGGATGTGCTCACATGAAATTGGGAGAGCCTCGTTATCGTTCCCCCCGCCCCCCTCCCCTCAGCAACTACGCACTTTTAAAATCTGCCCCTTCCCCCATTTCCTTCAACTCCTTCCACCACCCCCGCTTCTGCCCCTTCCCCCATCCCGGCTCCTGCCCCTTCCCCCACCCCCGCTTCTGCTCCTTCTCCCATCCCCCACTGCTGCCCCTTCCATCCCCGCTTCTGCCCCTTCCTCCACTCCTCCACCCCCCGTTTCTCTCCCTTCCCCCACCCCCCATTTCTGCCCCTTCCCCCATCCCCCGCTTCGGCCCCTTCCCCCCGCCCCCGCTTCTGCCTCTTCCCTCACCCCCCGCTTCTGTCCCTTCCCGCATTCCCTATTTCTGACCCCCCATCCCCCAACTCTGTCCCTTCCCTCACCCCCTACTTCTGCCCCTTCCCTCAACCCCCACCCCCCGCTTCTGCCCCTTCCCTCACCCTCCCTCCCTCCACCTCTGCTCCTTCCCCTATCCCATTTCTGCCCCTTCACTCACTCCCACCCCCCGCTTCTGCCCCTTTCCTCGCCCCCATCCCCCGCTTCTGCCCCTTCCCTC
>NC_037689.1:6410576-6417050 GCF_003255815.1 Theropithecus gelada
CCCCCTTCCCCCCCCCTCCCTCCCCCCTCCTCTGCTCCTTCCCCTATCCCATTTCTGCCCCTTCCCTCACTCCCACCCCCCGCTTCTGCCCCTTTCCTCGCCCCCATCCCCCGCTTCTGCCCCTTCCCTCACTCTCCCACCCTCCGCTTCTGCCCTTCCCCCATCACCCCACTTCTGCCCCTTCCCTCACCCCCCACACCCTCGCTTCTGCCTCTTCCATCCCTTCTGCCCCTTCCATCCCCCGCTTCTGCCCCTTCCCTCAACCCCCCACCGCTTCTGCCTCTTCCCCCACCTTCCACTTCTGCCCCTTCCCCCACCCCCCACGTTTGCCCCCTGGGTGAACTCTGCCGTCGCTCCTCGGGGGCTCGGGCTGCCCTACCGCCTGCGCCTGCAATTTAGACACCCAGGGTGTTTGGTTTGGGGGCCAGAATTTGACGTGGCGTTTTCCATCTCCGCAAAATGGCCCCACAAATAATAATCACACACACAAAAAAGTAACTTCCTCTGCGTCATAAAAATGATTGTGATTCAGCTCTTTTGCTAGAATTTTCTAGCACTTTCTGTCTCTTCTCCCCCTTTCCATCCTTTCCTCTCCCTTTCCTCAGTGTATGCTGTATTTTAAGATTTTTCTTTTTAAACCAGAGATGGATGGTCTTTTGTGAGGCATGGTGGTGGAGGGCTGGCTTTGGTGCTGGGATTCACATCATGGGTGTGCCCCTCATTTTGTAACCTTAACCAAATCACTGCCCTTCTCTGAGCTTCAGTTTTCTCTCCCCTAAATTAGGCATCCCTAAAGAGAGGTGTAGGTAACTGCCCATTGCAACCTTGTCGCGGAGCAGAGAGGAGACCTAGGGATTCATCATCAGGGGAGTGGATAAGAAAAACGTGATATATGTTTAAGATGGACCACTACAATGAATTAGATCTATATACGGCAACATGGCTGCAACATGGCTGGATCTCTCAAAGACAGAATGTTGAGTGAAAAAAGAAACAGAACAAGATTTATAGTACAATACTGTTTATGTAAATTAAAACACACAGCAATACCATACATTTTTCACAGATACACATATATGTAAATGAACACATGAACGGTGGATTGGAAGGACATACGTTAAATACACGAGAGTGGGTGCCTATGTAGCGGGTGGGGAGGATGGGATCAGGAATGGGTGATGAAGGGGACAAAACTGAAGACAAAAAAACAAAAGGGCCTCACATGGACCAATGATGATACAGTGTGCCAAGAACTGAGGAGTATGGTCAACTCAATTCTGTGCACCTGAGAGAATAAATAGATAGTAAATTCACTGTCTAGGGAGCAGGCTGGCTGGGTAGACTCCTGGGCTTGGGGTTTTTTTCCCCATGACATCCCTCCCTCTAAATTTGGTCAAAGCTGACCAAAGTCCCAGCTGCATACAGTGGCCCCTAGGAAGGGCTCCCATCCCAGACTGAGCAGTCCTTCCAGAAGCCATTACTTTGTGAGGGGCATTTCGTAATCCCATCACTTTCACTCGTATTTGATCCTCAATTCCCAGTCCCCATTCTCCATGGTGGTCCAATTTTAGGAACACCTTGTTTGAGTTTGGAAAGGAGACTGAGACGGGGTTGAGATGGAGCTACAGGCTTTGTGAGGAGATGAGGTTCTCAAGTACTCTGGCGGCCCCAGCCCTCCAGTGCTCAGGGCCTGGGCCAAGGGAGACCCATCTTGTGAGATGGGAATCTACCCTCTTGCTACCTACCTATGTACAGTTTCCAAGATCCATCTATTGACCACTCTACTTCCTACCATGGGCACATACTCTAGTTTGTCTCCTCTCAACTGTGGTGTGTGTGTGTGTGTGTTTGTGTGTGTGCATGCATGCACATGCTGTATATGTCCCCATATACAGGCATTTGCTTACGTGTGTGCACCGGGCAAGTTTTCCTCAGGAGTGCCTCCCCACACAAAGTCACACAGACACACACTATCACTCAATCATGTCTCTCCATGTGGTCACACAGACAGGACACATGCACACACACACACACACACACACAGTCAGAAAGAGAAAACATCCAATATAGCATTGTTCATTTCAGTTTTTCCATTTACAAAATCCAATGGTGAATCCAGGCAGTTAGAAAAAAGAAATGGAGGAAAACCCTCCTGAATGTACCCTATCTACCCCCCACCCCCTTGGTCTTCCCACCCCACCCCCTCGGAAAGGCACCCCCTCACTATCGCTGAGAGAACAGGCTCCCCCACTCCCGGCCTCTCAGCCACTCTGGCCTGCCTTTCCAGGGCCACTCCGCAGCCAGGCTCATTAATGTCTCTCCTGCCTAGAGTGCCCTCCCCATTCTGTATGGGTCAGGCTTCCCCAGTTCTGGGGCTCTCTTGGGGTAGGGAGGGAGTTTAGGACAGGGACTTCTATAAAGAAGGGAAAGGGGGATGGATAAATACAGATTCCAGCCCCACAGGAAGTGAGAGGGGGACAGAGAACCTAGGTAAGACCAGGGCAAGGAGTGCCAGCTTGGCTCACCAATCCACAGAACAGGCCTCAAAGTAAGCCCAGAGTGGACTCCACCCCCGGGAGGGAGGCTTGGATCTCCCACCTGGAGAATCTGGCTGCAGTCTGCTCCACTTTGGGTGTAGGTAAGGGTGGGGGAAGGAAGGGGAAGGAGGGTCATTGGGAAAAAGGATGTTTGGGGCTCAGGGCCCGGTCGGCCAAGGGCTACTAAGGAGGGGCTTGAGGCCCTTGAGGTTTGAGGGGGACAAAAAGAGGTCAGATAGGAATGGACTCAAGTCCACAGTGCCTTGGAGTTTGTACCACTATCGGTTACCAAGGCCCCAAACAAATTTTCATTTTCAGAAGAGTAGGGTGAACCTAAGAGACAATTTTGGGGTTGAAATCGGCTCTGACCCAAGTCTTTGTGGTCCAGCTACTCTGGGATATTCAGCTTCCTCCCTACACTTTCCTGGTGGGCCGCTCCTGTCTGTATGGCACCCACATCAGTCCTAGTGGGGCTGGAGTGGATTTCCATCCTCAGGAAGAAGAGTTGGGGGCTGGGGATCCTGAAGGCAGCGTGAGAGAATGTGACCAAGTGTAGGTCTCTTCAATTCGAGGAGTTCAGCTCACATCCTACTCTTCACCTAATCTGGGCCCATCCTTGGGGCCCTTCTCCCTACTCCCTTGACTTCTCCAACAGATGCACAAGAACCATTTGGAAGGTCTGGACATGGTGGGGAGGGAGAGGAGACTGGGCTTGGGGCAAGGGTTGGCCTAAAACAACATTGCACATGACATAGTAATTAAACATCCCTGCTCCCTGGGAACCCAGCACCCCCTTTGGTCCCTCTTGTCAGCAGCCTTGGACCACTTTCTCCCTAAACATCCAGGCCTTGCTAAAGGACTTGGAAGGGGAGGGTGCGTGGGAGCAGAGGGGGCAAAAGAGCTCTGGAAGTCTATTTTACAGGACAAATTTCTCCCTTCTGGACAGTGTCAGAAGGAGAGACATTAAAGTAAGAAAGCCTGTCTCCTCAGCTGTTAGTAGAAAAACCTGCATTCTCAGTTTTCTTTTCTTTTTCTGAATTGTCACGTCTGAGAGAGAGAGAGAGAGACAGAGAGAGAGAGAGAGGGAATGAGATTGTAGAAGTGGAGAAGGAGGCAGCAGAGATAGGCCCCACAAAACTAAATATGCCTCTTTCCCAGTCCCTCGCCCAGTCCTCCATCCTTGGGAGGTGTTGGCAAAGGTGCCTAGATTACAGGTGGTTCGAGGGGCTGGGGCTGGAGCTCAGAAAGGAGGACTCCTGTATGGGCCCCTACCCCTCCCTTGCTATTGGCCCCATCACGGTGGCCATGAACTTCTCTCTGCCTGTCTGCCTACCAGCCTGCTTCACATGACACAGTAGGGTTCTCTGGGAGCTGGGGCACCTCCTGTGCCCCAGCAGGGGGCGTGAGTCCTCAGGCACTTCTTGAGGTCCTTGTTGAGCAGGAAGCAGACAATCGGGTTGACGGCAGCCTGGGCGAAGCTCATCCAAACAGCAGTAGCCAGGTAGCGGTGGGGCACAGCACAGGCTTTCACAAACACTCGCCAGTAGCAGGCCACGATGTAGGGTGACCAGAGGAGCAGAAAGAGCAGTGTGATCGCGTAGAACATGCGGCCCAGCTGCTTTTCACCCTTGACCTCGTCCATGCCTAGTAGCCGCCGGCTGGCTGCATGCCCATTTTGCCGGATACCCAGCAGGGTTGGTGGCATGGGCCCACGGCCAAAGCCAGCGATCCAGTTGGCAGCAGCCTGGCCGGTGGCCCCAGGACCATGGAATGTCCAGTTCTGGCTGATGGCTGGCACCATCTGCACTGGCTTCATCTTGCGGTGACGATACTCGAAGAGGAGCAGCTTGCCATAGACAGCATGTGTAGCTGCCATGAGCACAGCCAACATAAGCATGAAGCCCAGCGTGTCATTGGCCTTGAAGTAGCGATGCTCAAAGATGCACTGGTCCTCCTCCCGAATAAACTTGTAGGTGCCCACGTCAAAGACAGGTGGGAAGGCCATGGCCACAGACAGGGTCCAGGCCATGCAGATGACAGCTGCGCATGTCCAGAGTGTCATGCGCTTGGCGTAGAAGCGGTGGTGGGCGATGGCCATGTAGCGGGTGACGCTGATGCAGAACAGCATGAAGGCCGCATGGAAGCAAAAGAGCACGGCCATAAAGGCCACAATCTTGCAGCTGAGTGCACTGAAGGTCCATGAAGAGCCGTGGCGCACAGAAGCCAGCACAAAGGGGAAGCAGACGGCAGAGCGTATGCCATCGGCCAGGCACAGGTCCAGCAGGAAGTAGTAAGGAGCCTTGTGCAGGGCACGCTCCTTGAGCACCAGCAGGGACAAGATGGCGTTGCCCGCCAGGCTCACACACATAATCAGTCCCAGCAGTACCAGCTTCACATAAGCCGATGCAGACGGCGGGGACAGAGCGCCGCTCACCTCCTCAGGCTCTCCGGTGGTGTTGGCCATACTGAGGGTCAGGGGCTACTGCCAACCCTACGGGGTCAGCCAGTCTGGTACTCGATGGGCCCGGGGGGCTCCATGAGTTGTCCTGCTACATTGCACCTGCAAATGGGAATGAGCGGGGGAGACACAGACACAGAGAGACAGAGAGATGAGGGCAAGAGAGAGACAGAGAGGGAGAAAAACACACAGGCATGCAGAGACAAAGTGGGAAAGAGAGAGAGAGAGATAGAACAAAGAGAAAAGTGGCCACCGATATAAATGGATTGAGATTGACACAGAAATGGAGGGGATGAGAAAGATCGAGGAGAGAGAAAGAGAGGGGAGAGAGAGACAGACAGACAGGAGACCATGAGAAATAGATGGAAAGGAAAGATGAGGAAGAAACAGAAAGGGCAGGGTTAGTGTGTCTACGAGCCCTCCCCAATTATACCCTGGCTGGTGCCAGGCCCTGCCCCTGGACCACTCCTGCTCCTACCCACTCCTTGTCAGGTGAGGATGCTGCGTTTCTCTGGATGTCTTTGGTTACCTGTTTCCTCCATTGGTGGATCTGTGGGGCAGGGATGTTGGTGCAGCTCTTCTCCCCCTTTGCAAAGCGCTAAGGTTGTGTTCAGACATTTTTTTACTGTCACCCATAGTAAAAAAATACATTTTACATCACAACCCACTACACATACATACACACACGCACACACACAACCAAAAGTTTCACAAAACAGTACTGAACCTGTATGCAGTGTACCCCATTCATTTGTATTCTCTTTCATGTGTTCATAAAATGCTGGTACCACTCACTTAATAGATTTCTTTATTCATGATGGGGAATGTGTTTAGTATGCTTGAGAAACAGCAGGAAGACGAGTGCGGCAGGAACGGTGAGAACAAGGGAGACAGTGGTGGAAGGTGAAGTCGCAGAGGTGCCTTGGGGCCAGATTGTGTAGGGCTGTGGGCCACGATGAGGACTTTGGTTTTTATTTTAGGTCAGGAGGCAAGTATGTGTGATTATAAACATGTAGGTATGCTTGTGCATATTCATTCATACACTGAAAAAATATTTATCAAGCATCTACTGTGTACCAGGCACTGTTCTAGGTATTGAACACAGATAAAGATCCTGGCCCTTGTGGAACCGACATTCTAGATAATAAAGAAGAGACACTGGTGCCGGGCGCGGTGGCTCAAGCCTGTAATCCCAGCACTTTGGGAGGCCGAGGCGGGTGGATCACGAGGTCAGGAGATCGAGACCATCCTGGCTAACATGGTGAAACCCCGTTTCTACTAAAAATACAAAAAAAAACTAGCCGGGCGTGGTGGCGGGCGCCTGTAGTCCCAGCTACTCGGAGGCTGAGGCAGGAGAATGGCGTGAACCTGGGAGGCGGAGCTTGCAGTGAGCTGAGATCGCGCCACTGCACTCCAGCCTGGGTGACACAGCGCCAGACTCCGTCTCAAAAAAAAAAAAAAAAAAAAAAAAAAAAAAAA
>NC_037689.1:6417150-6425469 GCF_003255815.1 Theropithecus gelada
AAAAAAAAAAAAAAAAAAAAAAAAAAAAAAAAGAAGAGACACTGGTGAAGTATAGTGTGTCAGATGATGATAAGTTCCTAAGAATAAACATAAAGGAGGGAAGGAAGATAGGAAGTGCTAGGGGTGGGGAAGATGCTGCAGTTTTAGATGAGGTGGACAGGGGAGGCTTCATGGAGGAGGTGTCATCTGAGCATAGACCTAAGGGAGGTGAGAGAGTGAGTCATGTGGATATCTGGCGGAAGAGAAGTTCAGGCAGGGGGAACGGCCAGAGCAAAGGCCCTGAGGTGGGACTCTACATGGCATGTTTGAGGAAGAGCAAGGAAGTCACTGTGGGTGGAACACAGTGAGTCAGGGGAATGTGGCGGCAGGTGAGGTCAGAAAGGTGGTGAGGTCAGACTGGGGAGGCTGTGGCGAGGGCTTTTTCCTCTGAATGAGATGGGAGTCACGGGAGGCTTCTGAGCAGAGGCCAGATGTGGTATGATCTAGGATGGAACAGAATCCCGCTTGCTGTTGTGAAGAGCAGGGGTCATGTGGGGTGCAGATGGAAGTAGGGAAGACTACTCAGAGGCCCCTGCAGCAATCCAGGTGTCAGATAATACCCCCTCCATGCCACTCTCCCTATTGTGCTTCCTAGAATTTCTCTCTTCTAACACACTATATAATTTACTTTTAAATTTTGGTTTATTGCCTGCCTTGTCCTATCAGAATGAAAGCTCCACAAAGGCAGGAGTTAAAGACTCACTGACTCTCCTCTGAAAGAACACTACATAGCACATCATGGTAGGCTCTCAGTGGCAATATATCAAATGAATTGATTGAGGGATTAAATGGACTGGGGCTGTGGGTCAGAGAGGGCGCCCTGGAGACATCCAGGCAGGATTCGCTATAAGAGCAGCCTGCGGGGTACACCCTGGCAGTGAGAGCAGCGCAGCAAAGCTGTGGGAAAGAGGAGAGCTCTGGGAGTGTGGGGATGTGACTAGGTAACAGCACAGGTCCCAGGGGGAAGGCAGTGAGGCAACTGGGCAGAAACTGGGGAAGCACAGGATGATTGTTGGGGCTGGGCTGGGATTAGGGGGTGCAACTTGAGTGGATGTCTTCCTACTCCTTCCCTCCCAGGAAAAGTCTCCCCTCTGCATGTTTTCCAGCTCAATCCAGCCTGGCCTGCCACCTGGGGCCTGGCCTTTTTTTTTTTTTTTTTTTTTTTTAGACAGAGTCTTGCTCTGTTGCCCAGGCTGGAGTACAGTGGCACAATCTCAGCTCACTGCAACTTCCGCCTCCCGGATTCAAGTGATTCTCGTGCCTCAGCCTCCCAAGTAGCCGGAATTACAAGCACACGCGCCACCACGTCTGGCTAATTCTTGTATTTTTAGTAGAGACAGGGTTTCGTCATGTTGGCCAGGCTGGTCTCCAACTCATAACCTCAAATGATTCGCCCGCCTTGGCCTCCCAAATTGTTGGGATTACAGGCGTGAGCCACTGTGCCCGAGCCAGGCTTTTTGATGGCACCCTGAAATCTCAGAGCCCATGGCAGGAGGCCAAACTAGCCCTTAGAAAGTGCTAGGGCAGGGGCTGAGCAGAAATGGGGTTGGTGGGCTCCCTTTCAGCCCTTCAAGGCCTGACAGCCCCCTCAGACTGTGGAACAGCCCACAGCTGGGTGAATGTAAACACACACACACACACTCTCTCTCTCTTTTACCTGGAGGGGAGGCAGAGGGAAAAGGATAAAGACAGAGAGAGACTGAATGTAAGAGAGAGGCCAGAGAGATACAGAGAGAGAGAAGGAGAGAGAGGTGTGTGTGACAGAGACAGATGGAGACATAGGAGGGAGAAAGAGACAGAGAAAGAAACAGAGAAAGGGTCCTTACATACAGAGAGGAAGAGATCCTTACATACAGAGAGGAAGAGAGAGACAGAAAGGGGAAGAAGGGTGAAAATGAGAGTGAGAAAAAAGAGACAGAGACACACACAGAAACCAGCACGCCAGACAGAGAAGGGAGAGAAATAGAGACAGAGAGAGAGAGAGCGCAAGAGAGAGAAAAGGAGAGCAGGGAGAGGGCTAATGCCATGAAAGAAAGAAAAATAGAGATGGGATGGGGTGGGGCAGAGATAAGAGAGGGGCGCTGGAGACAGATAAGAGACAGAGACAGAAATAAAGACGGAGATAGAGAGGGAGACACGGAGAGCCACACTAAGACCGAGAAGGTGGATAATGTGTAGCCCTGAGTCTCAGTGAAAACAAAAGCTAAAGATAAAACAAAAACTCCCACATCCCCCGAAACAATAGCCGCAAACAAACAAAACCCTGGGAAAGCTCGGGACATGTTACAAACAAGTGAGGAGAGGGTCTTCCTCCGCAGACTGGCAGCCGCCGCCCGGGCCCAGCTGAGGCTCAAGACGCGTGCAAACACAGAACACGCGCATACTTGCTCGAGCCCAGACACCTGCACACCTCCTCCCCCCATAAACAGTCTACTGCTGTGGACAGCCTCAGACAGCAACCCGCTCTTGCATGAGGAACGCGTGAGCACGCATGCAACACACACACTCACACATACGCACACACGCACACGGAGGCAGAGGTACATCTTGTACTCTGCCGCGTTCACACAGGTACGCAACGTACCCTCTTCGAGCGCCAGCGCTTCGTCCTCAACAAAGGCGTTACTGCCCTCTAGGGGACATTTTGGAAATTTGTGTAGGAGCATTTTTGATGGCCACAATGCTGGGGTGTAGGGTGTCCTTCTGACATTTAGGAGTCGGGGAGGATGTTGGCCATCCAGTAATATGGGGGACAGTCCCACGCAGCCAACATGTCCCGCATCCTCTAAGACTTTGGACTTTTAAGTAAGTGAACCTAGAGTCTATTTCACAGATGAACACCATTTTTTTTCTCTTGATTTTAACATACCCCTAATTATCCAGGAACGTGGCTGTCATGTAAGTAAAGAGGAGGCTGTACTTTGGTTTGGGATGAGCTTTCCTTAGAGTTGTTGACTATTTTAGAAAATCTCACCTCCAAGGCCTGTGCCTGTCATTTTCCTGCATGTCCTGCCGCTGATGTTTCCCCTTCTCCTAAATCCATATTTACCCAGTATAAGACATTGGGGGCCGGACACAGTGGTTCACGCCTGTAATCCCAGCACTCTGGGAGGCCGAGGTGGGCGGATCACCTGAGGCCAAGAGTTTGAGACCAGCCTGACCAACATGGAGAAACCCCGTCTCTAATAAAAATAAAAAATAGAAAATTAACAGGATGTGGTGGCGCATGCCTGTAATCCCAGCAACTGGGGAGGCTGAGGCAGAAGAATCACTTGAACCTGGGAGGCAGAGGTTGTGGTGAGCTGAGATTGCGCCACTGCACTCCAGCCTGGGCAACAAGAGCAAAACTCCGCCTTAAAAAAAAAAAAAACAAAAACACACATTGGGAGCCTCTAATTACTTCCTTGAATCTCCTGGGGAGTGTCATGCCCAAGCATTTACAAATTGAAATACAAATCATTTTCTTATAAATCATTTTCCTTTTATTTCTTATTTGTATTTTAGTTAATACAAAATGGATATTGTATAAAATATGGATTTTCTTTTTAAATTTACATGTGCAAAGGGCCGGCCACGGTGGCTCACACCAGTAATCCCAGCACTTTGGGAGACTGAGGTGGGCGGATCGCCTGAGGTCAGGAGTTCGAGACCAGCCTGGCCAACATGTTGAAACTCCATCTATACTAAAAGTACAAAATTAGCTGGGCATGGTGGCATGCACCTGTAATCCCAGCTACTCGGGAGGCTGAGGCAGGAGAATCACTTGAACCCGGGAGGCGGAGGTTGCAGTGAGCTGAGATTGTGCCATTGCACTCCAGCCTGGGCAACAAGAGTGAAACTCCATCTCAAAAAAGAAAAAATTACATATGCAGAGAGATTATGTTACCTGAGAACTTCATTTCCAGACAGTAAAGGGGTGTTACAAAATATCCATTACATAGAAGAGGGCACTGCGTATGAGACGGCTGAAAATTGTTCACATACACAGACACACTCAGATACACATTCATTCACACACACGTGCAACGGTCCACAACACCACCTTTATAACTCCCCTAACACATACATGGATGAACGAGATCTCAAACACTGACAGATAGGTACACACAAGCAAACTTACCCACATATACTTTCATTCACACAGACATATATACACTCATTGACCCAATATAGCTGATTATTCAAATCCTCTCACATATTCAGACACAACACAGATATACACAAAGTTGTATATTGATATTGTCACATATATAAACACTGTCACAATATTAACACTCAGATTCAAAGTTACTTACATATGCCAGCAGGCTGACATACACTTGAACCCTACCACGTGTGTGTATGCAAACACACACACACAAACACACACAGGTATAGTACATAGAATTCCCCTCAGAGACCTACAGATATATATGCACTGAGAAAAAAGCAGGCAAGTAAAAAACTGCTCACATATACACACACACGCTCTAACACAAAGAGACAGATTCAAACTCTCTCACATAGATCAGGTGTGCTCACCAAGACAAATATGTATATCCTGGTACATGTACACACACACACCCATTCACATATACACTCCCACCCATGAACAGACTTATAACAGCTCCAACACACACACAGAGAGGCACACTCATACACTTTAGCAATACGCGAAGAAACACAAAGATAAAAATTGCATATTGTACATATACAGACACACAAAGACAAGTACACATGGGCAAATATGTGTACACATATAAACTTGCTCATGCACAGATACACTTAACTGATATACACATCCTGCAACAGGTATATCCCTAGAGCCAAACCTGCTCATGTGCAGAGACCAGCTAACTCTTGCACTTATAAGTGGACAAACAATCAGAGCTGCCCAGCTGGTAGGCTCCTACCACAGCAAAGGGCTAGAGTAAGAATGGCTCCAGAGCAACCATGTGCAAAGGGAGGTGGTAACTGTTTTCATCACTTCCCACTGAAACATTCCAGATAGTACGATTATTACTTTGCTATTTGTTTATCATAAGTGAGGTTTTGGGGTTTGGCCTATACCTATGTGGACGATGTTTGTTTTTGTTTTCCTTTCTGTTTTTTTTTTTTTTTTTAATTTTTTTTAAGAGACAAGGTCAGTCGGGCGCGGTGGCTCACGCCTGTAATCCTAACACTTTGGGAGGCCGAGGTGGGAGGATCACTTGGGCCAGGAGTTCTAGACCAGCCTGGCCAACATGGTGAAACCCTGTCTGTAGTAAAAATACAAAAATTAGCTGGGTGTGGTGGTGCTGCATGCCTGTAATCCCAGCTACTCCAGAGGCTGAGGCAGGAGAAACGCTTGAACCTGGGAGGTGGAGATTGCTGTGAAGCCCAACTTCACTTGAAGTGGAAGCCCAACAATAGTTTAATCGAGTTGCTTTATGACTTTGTTTCAGAGTGTTGCTTTCTTAAGAATGCAGAGAAAAATCAGTTTTCAGAACTCACAGAGGTCTGCTGACCCCTTCAATAGAAAGATTGGGAATTTTTAAAGCATCTCGCAGGGCAAATTGAGAAACTGGGATCTTTCATGAGATCATGCCACTGCACTCCAGCCTGGGTGACAGAGTGAGACTCTGTCTCAAAAAAAAAAAAAAAAAAAAAGAGAGACAAAAGTCTCGCTCAGTCACCCAGGCTGGAGTGTGGTGGTGCAATCATAGCTCACTGCAGCCTCAAACTCCTGGGCTCACTCCCGGAAGATGCTGGGATTACAAGCCTGAGCCATCACGCCTAGTCTTCATTTTTGAAAATTTATTTATTTATTTATTTATTTATTTATTTAGGGTCTCGCTCTGTCACCCAGGCTGGAGTGCAGTGGCATGAACCTCAACCTCCTAGGCTCAAGCAATCTTCCTACCTCAGCCTCAGAGTAGCTGGGACTACAGGGATGTGCCACTATGCCCGGCTAATTTTTTAAGTTTTATTTTGTAGAGATGCAGTCTCACTATGTTGCCCAGGCTAGTCTTAAATTCTTGGGCTCAAGAAGTCCTCCTGCCTCAGCCTCCCAAAGTCTTGGGATTATAAGCATGAACCATTGCACCCCACCTGTTTTTCTTTTAATTTGATTTTCTTCTTATTTTTCCACAAGTTTTTTTCTTCTTCAAAAATAGGAGGGCTGTCTCATTACCAAGAAACAGAGAAAAAATAGAAGTGTTGTATGATTGTTGCTATGTGGACTATTATATAGTATTAGGTGTTTCTAAAGAGAATAGTATTATTTTATTTTTCTGATTGTTACTTCTTTATAAAAAAACTTTTTATTATAGCACATTTCAAACACTAAAACATAGAGAGAAGGCCGGACGCGGTGGCTCACACCTGTAATCCTAGCACTTTGGGAGGCCTAGGTGGGCGGATCACGAGGTCAGGAGATCGAGACCATCCTGGCTAACACGGTGAAACCCTGTCTCTACTAAAAATACAAAAAAAATTAGCCGGGCATGGCAGCGGGTGCCTGTAGTCCCAGCTACTCCGGAGGCTGAGGCAGGAGAATGGCGTGAACCTGAGAAGCGGAGCTTGCAGTGAGCCGAGGTCGTGCCACTGCACTCCAGCCTGGGCGACAGAGCAAGACTCCGTCTCAAAAAAAAAACAAAGTATAAAAAAAAAAAAAAAAAAACCAACAAAAAACAAGACAAAACAAAAAGTAGAGAGAATACTGTAATGAACCTCAGTGGATCCACTGCTCAGACTCACCAATCACCAACTCATAGCTAGTCTCATTCTGCCTATAACCCTACCCACTTCCCTCACTCCCAGTATTCTGAAGCATATCTATTATATCATTTCATCCTTAAGTATTTCAGTATCTACTCCTAAAAGGTCAGGACTCTTTTAAAAAGATTACAACAATATCATTTTTATCATTTCTTGGTTTATTTAATGATTTACTTGTGATTGGTATTTGATACTAAAAAATTAACCAAATCTGATTCTTGGTGGGATTTCATACTTATTATCTTTTGTTTTTACACAAAAATATTTGTCAATAAATGAATGAAGCCCAACAATAGTTTAATTGAGTTGCTTTATGACTTTGTTTCAGAGTGTTGCTTTCTTAAGAATGCAGAGAAAAATCAGTTTTCAGAACTCACAGAGGTCTGCTGACCCCTTCAATAGAAAGATTGGGAATTTTTAAAGCATCTCGCAGGGCAAATTGAGAAACTGGGATCTTTTATGAGATGGGTTAGAATATTTTTAGCTGGAGCTCTACCAGCTAGTGACAGGGTTTCATGATTAACAAGTAAAGCTAAGACGCCCCTCCCAGTAGAATCTCACAGGTTAGCAGTGTGCAGGGAAATTATCTACACTATTTTTAAGACCAATGAGGTAAAGGGAATAGAAAGGGGCCATTTTCAATTATTGCTGTTAGGAGATACACTGGTGACAGGTCAAAGGGCATTGAGATGACACTAACTTAGATGTTCAATCAGAAAGGTTTTCATTTTCCTTTTCTTTTTTTCGTTTTTTTTTTTGTTTTGAGACGGAGTCTTGCTCATCGCCCAGGCTGGAGTGCAGTGGTGCGATCTCGGCTCACTGCAAGCTCAGCCTCCCGGGTTCACACCATTCTCCTGCCTCAGCCTCCCGAGCAGCGGGGACTACAGGCGCCCGCCACCACGCCCGGCTAATTTTTTTTTTTTTTTAATAGAGATGGGGTTTCACCGTGTTAGCCAGGATGGTCTCGATCTCCTGACCTCGTGATCCACCCACCTCGGCCTCCCAAAGTGCTGGGATTACAGGCTTGAGCCACGGCGCCGGGCCAGGTTTTCATTTTCTACCCATGCATCTATGGATGTTGACATTGCATAGTTTACAGTACTAGTTAGAAACTTGAAGAGAAGTACAAGAAGCACCAACATAAACTAAGGTTGAAATATTCAAAGTGATACACGAATATTTTGAAATACTGTGGAAACTGCATAAGTCTGTGGACAAATGCTGCTGTTCACAACAGCAGTTTGTTCGGAAAACGCTGAGATTCATTTACTGAGGAGCCCTCACCTGTAAGTTTGTCTGTAGGTCTCATTTCCACAGTAAATTATGCCAGATGAATGTAATTAAATCCAAGACATTTCCCAACTGCCTTTCAGCTTTCTGTAAGGAATTGGGATCAGTACATTCTTCCGTGTTGTTTTAAACCTAAGTGTGTAGAGATTTGGTAATAATAATAATAACAATTGTGTGAGGTAAAAGAAACATGGCAACATTTCTTTGTGAATGCTTCTCATTTTTCAGATTTTTTTTTTTTTTTTTTTTTTT
>NC_037689.1:6425721-6447800 GCF_003255815.1 Theropithecus gelada
GAGTCTTGCTCTGTCGCCCAGGCTGGAGTGCAGTAGTGCAATCTCGGCTCACTGCCACCTCCGCCTCCAGTGTTCAAGCGATTCTCCTGCCTCAGCCTCCCGAGTAGCTGGGACTACAGGCACACGCTGCCATGCCCAGATAATTTTTTTGTATTTTTAGTAGAGACGGGGTTTCACCATGTTGCCCAGGCTGGTTTCGAACTCCTGAGCTCAGGCACAGATTTTATGTTTACTGGCTTCAACAAATGGCTTTTTTTGCACACGAATAAAGTTACATAAAAAATGTTAAAGACACTAAAGAATAGAGTGGAGAGTACTGACAGAGTTTATGGATTCGAAGCAAAACTTCAACTTAGGAGATGTGAAGTCAAGTGTGGTTCCCTGGGTGATGTTTACTTGGTGTTGCAAAAGAAGACTTGTTAGGGTCAGTAGAGCAATGTCTGCATTCACTAAGGGGAAAAGCTTCATCACTTTTTTTTTTTTTGAGACGGAGTCTCGCTCTGTTGCCCAGGCTGGAGTGCAGTGGCCGGATCTCAGCTTACTGCAAACTCCGCCTTCCGGGTTTATGCCATTCTCCTGCCTCAGCCTCCCGAGTAGCTGGGACTACAGGCGCCCGCCACCTCGCCCGGCTAGTTTTTTGTATTTTTTAGTAGAGACGGGGTTTCACCGTGCTAGCCAAGATGGTCTCGATCTCCTGACCTTGTGATCCGCCCGTCTCGGCCTCCCAAAGTGCTGGGATTACAGGCTTGAGCCACTGTGCCCGGCCATCATTATTTTAAGATACACAAAATGAAAATTTTCTGTTGCATTCCATTTGTGAGCATTTATTTATTTATCTATCTATTTTGGAAACAGGGTCTCACTCTGTCACCCAGGCTGGAGTGCAGTGAGGTGATCATGGCTCACTGCAGCCTCAACCTCCCAGGTTCAAGCAATCCTCCCACCTCAGCCTCCTGAGTAGCTGGGATCACAGGCACGTGCCACCGTGCCCGGCTAATTTTTGTATTTTTGGTAGAGATGAGGTTTCGTCACGTTGCCTAGATTGGTCTTAAACTCCTGGGCTCAAGCAATCCTCCCACCTCAGCTTCCCAAAGTGCTGGGATTACAGGCATGAGCCACCGCACCTGCATTTGTTACATGAAATTTCATATTTGATTGAAAGAAAATAGAGATGCTAGATTTAAAAAAGAATCCTCCCTTTGAAGCACAACATTCAAAAACTACAAATTATCCAAATTCTGCTTATTTGTCGAGAAACGAGTTTTAACCCAATAAAAAAATACTCTTTGACCATTTGCTGCAACCTACTTATGCCAGCAATTTCCTGTTGATGGTGACTACCAAAAGATAGAAAAGATCATGTAGCTATTTCAAGCACAAAACCTTAGTCTCTGCCTGGCCATGACAAGAACAAGAGAATTATAAAAGGAAGGTGGAAAAGGAAGGCACGAATAAGCAGTTGTTCCATTTCTTAAGAAAGGTGGGTATGGTGTGAAAGCACCAGCCATATTCAACACTAGAAACTGCACCTGAGGCTTCTGAGAAACCAAAGGGTTATCTGATGACCCCAAAGCTTGTGTTTCTGAGGTCAGCTCTGCTGACCTGTAGAATGATGCAGCTACATTTCATACATTCAAGTTAATTACTGAGGACATTAGGTCAAACATCGGATTGTGTCTGAACAATCTCCATGGAATGTGTCTTACCTTCAACAACATGCTTTCCAAGATCAAAAAGTGGCAGGCCACAATAGAAGTTTATATCTGTGTCAAAACTACCAATTGTTATTTACTTAATTTCCTTTGTTTGAGCTTTCACCAAGAAACACAATAACTTGATGTAGAAGATCTATGCTCAGCATCAGTGGATTTGCCAAATCAAGATTAAAATGACCATAAATGAATCAAAGGACCATAGAATAAATCAAACCACTTATGACTTGATCAGAAGTGGGCATGGATGTTGACCACTACAAATTCACATTAGTGAATTTAAAAGTTATGGTCTGCTATGGTTTGAATGTGTCCCCTAAAGTTCATGCATTAAAAACTTAATCCCCAATGCAACAGTGTTGACAGGTGGGACCTTTAAGAGGTAATGAGGTTATGAGGACTCTTCCCTCATAAATGGATGAATGCTGTTATCACAGGAGTGGGTTGCTTATCACAGAAACGGGTTCTTGATAAAAGGATGAGTTCTACCCACTTCCCTTCTCTCTTTGTCACGTGCACATGCTCTCTTGCCCTTCTGCCTTCCACCATGGGATGATGCAGCAAGAAGGCTCTCACCAGATGTAGCCACATGATCTTGGACAGCCCAGCCTCCAGAATGATAAGAAATAAAATAAAATCTCTCTCTCTCTTTTTTTTTTTTTTTTTTTTGAGACAGAGTCTCGCTCTGTCACCTAGGCTGGAGTGCAGTGGCATGATCTAGGCTTGCTGGAACCTCTGCCTCCTGGGTACAAGTGAGTTTTGTGCCTCAGCCTCCCAAGTAGCTGGGACTACAGGCACCTGCCACCAGGATGCCCAGCTAATTTTTATATTTTTAGTAGAGATGCAGTTTCACCATGTTGGCCAGGCTAGTCTTGAACTCCTGACCTCAAGCAATCCTCCTGCCTCAGCCTACCAAAGTGCCGGGATTACATGCGTGAGCCACCACGCCTGGCCTAAAATCTCTGTTCTTCACAAATTACCAGTCTCAAATATTCTGTTATAGTAGCGCAAAATGGACTAAGAAGATTGGTGCCAAGAATAGGGCTGCTACTATAATGTCTGAAAATGTGGAAGTGGCTTTGAAACTGGGTAATGGGTAGAGGTTGAAAGAATATGGAAGAGCAGGCTAGAAAAAGCCTGTAATGCCATTAATAGAGGGTTAAGGGTGATTTTGGTCGAGGCCTCAGAAGAAGACAAGTGCTATAGGGAAAGGCTAAACTTCCTCAGGGATTACTTAAGTGGCCATGATCAGTTCTGATGCTCATGTGTTAAAAATGTAATCACCAAGTGGTTCTGATCATGACCACTTAAGTAATCCCTAAGGAGATTTAGGCTCCTTAGCTTTATTTCTAATCCCATGATCAGAAATATGGATGGTAAAGGCCATTTTGATGAGGTCTCCGATGGAAATGAGAAATAAGGTATTAGAAACTGGAATAAAAGCCACCTTTGTTATATGCGTGCAAAGATTTGGCAGAATTGTGTTCATGTCCTAGGACTTTGTGGAAGGCAGAATTTAAGAGTCATAAACCAGCATATACAGCAGAAAAAAAATCTAAGCAGCAAAGTGTTTGAGATGCTGCATGACTACTTTTGGCTATGTACAGCAAAACGAGAGAAAAATGATTTAAAGACAGAATTTATAATTAAAAGAGAAGCAGAACAGAAAGATTTGGAAAACTCTCAGCCTGACCATGTAAAAAATACAAAAGCGTGTTGGGGAGAGAATACTAAGGGTGTGACCAAGAGACTGCTAAAGAGACTAACATGGGTAGAAGGAAGCCAGATTCTATTCAGAGGCCTTTGAGGCAAGCTAGGATCTTGAGGGCAAGGTTTCTAGAGAGGTATCCCTAGGACTTCAGCATTTGCTGCCCTGTGCCACCTTGGGACTCTGCTCCTTCAATTCTGAAGCAACACCCCTTGGTTGCCCCTGCTGTGGCTCAAGCAGGCCTCAATGCAGCTCTACTTGCTGCTCCAGAAAGTATAACCTGTAAACCTTGGTAGTGTCCACATGGTGCTAATTCTGTAGGCACACAGAATGCAAGAGTTGTGGAACCATGGCTTCCTTCGTCTAGATTTCCAAGAATTTCATGGACAGCTTGGGGAACCACACAGAGACTTGTCATAGGGATGGAGCCACTGCAGAGGGCCCCCACTAAGGCAACACTTAATGGAACTGTGGGAGTGGGGCTGTCCCAAGACCACAGAACTATAGGACCACGAATGTGCAACTCCAGCCTGGGAAGGCTGGAGGCATGAGATTTCAACCCATGAGAGCTGCTGGGTAGACTGAGCCCAGCAAAGCCATAGGGGCAGGGCTGCTCAAGGCCTTGGGGGCCCAGCCCAGCTCTAGTGTGCCCAGGACGCAGGATGCAGAATCAAAGATCATTCTCCAGCTTCAAGACTTAATGTTGGCTGGGCATGGTAATCCCAGCAGTTTGAGAGGCTGAGGTGGGTGGATCGCTTGAGCCCAGGAGTTTGAGACCAGCCTGGGCAACATGGCCAAATCCCATCTCTACAAAAGCTCTGGGGGCTGAGATGAGAGGATCGCTTGAGCCCAGGAGGTTGAGGCTGCAGTGAGCTGTGACACCGTGATCACATCACTGTACTCCAGCCTGGGTGACAGAGAGGGAGACCTTAACTCACACACACACACACACACAAAAGACAATGTTGTTTTCTCTGTTGGATTTTGGACTTACTTGGGACCAGTTACCCCTTTCTTCTTGCCTATTTCTCCCTTTTGGAATGGGAATGTCTATCCTATGCCTGTCCCACCACTGTATTTTGGAAGAACGTAATTCGCTATTTTCACAGGCTAACATCTGGAGAGAAATTTGCCTCAGGATGAATTGCACCTGGAGTCTCTCCTGTCTGATTCAAATGGGACTCTTGATTTTGGATTTCTGAGTTGGTGCTGGAACGAGTCAAGACTTTGGGGCTATTGGGATGGAATGAATCTATTTTAGACGTGAGAAGGACATGGATTTTGGGAGTTAAGGAAGAATGCTATGGCTCAAATGTGTCCTCTGAAGTTCATGTGTTGGAAACCTAATCCCCAATGCAACAGTATTGAGAAGTGAGACCTTTAAGAAGTGATGAGGTAATGAGGGCTCTGCCCTCATAAACAGATTAATCCTGTTTTCATGGGAGTGGGTTTCTATCGTAGGAAGGGTTCCTGATAAATAGATGAGTTCGGCTCCCTTCTCCTCTCTCTTCTCTCATCTCTCTTCTCTCTTCCCTCTTCCCTCTCTTCTCTCTCTTCTCTCTTCTCTCTTCTCCTCTCCTCTCCTCTTCTCTCTCTCTCTCTAATGCAAAAACGTGTTCTCTTGCCTTTCTGCCCTCCACTATGGGATGGCGCAGGAAGGAGGCCCTTGCTAGATACATGCCCCTCAACCTTGGACTTCCTAGCCTCCGGAACTGTAAGAAAGAAATCTCTGCTTGTTAAAAATTATCCAGTCTCAAGTATTCTGTTAGAGCAGCACAAAACAGACTAAGACATGTTTCTAGAAGTGAGCTCAAGTGTGTCATAAAAAAAACTGAAAAGATTTCATTTGAAAGTTGTACACAAATTCAATATTTAATAACTCCCCAAAAACTCTGCATTTTAATTTTTCTTCCTGTAATTGTATAATATGAGGAAAATGTAAGAAATTCTTTTTCACCCAACTCTAGTACCCCTAACCCTCTTCAGTTTACTCCAGTGTGCCATAAAATATTTCACTTTCTCTGTGTGCCAGGTTGTGAATGCCCTAATACATTTACATCTAGTCACATTACATAGAAACACTAGCACATACAGACAGATATGTGCACATGGGGACACGTGTACATGGAAATTCAAATTTGCACTCACATTCAGACCAGCCGATAAGCACAATGAGACACTCATACACAGACACACAAACATGCCCCCTCAACTGCACAGAAACAGCTAGGCATGCATGTAGATACCCACACCAGCAAATTGATCAAAGATACACACACATACAATACACAGATATAACTATATAACTGCCTTTCTATAGAAATACAGGCCTACAGGCCGGGCGCGGTGGCTCAAGCCTGTAATCCCAGCACTTTGGGAGGCCGAGACGGGCGGATCACAAGGTCAGGAGATCGAGACCATCCTGGCTAACATGGTGAAACCCCGTCTCTACTAAAAATACAAAAAACTAGCCGGGCGAGGTGGCGGGCGCCTGTAGTCCCAGCTACTGGGAGGCTGAGGCAGGAGAATGGCGTAAACCCGGGAGGCGGAGCTTGCAGTGAGCTGAGATCCGGCCACTGCACTCCAGCCTGGGCGACACAGCAAGACTCCGTCTCAAAAAAAAAAAAAAAAAAAAAAAAAAAAGAAATACAGGCCTACAGTCTCAGACTGTACAGACGCTTCCAGAGGAGGACAGTGACATTTTTACTCCCTTTTTGAAGCTAACCGTATACCATTTTGTACATCAGCTATGCACAGCCAGAGATGGGTAGGGGGCGCGGGGCAGGGGTGAAGGGCTGTAGGGGCACCCCAATCAGAAATTTCTAACTTTTTGTTAATAATTAATCCCCTTCCCACTGTGGTTTCTGTTGTCTTTTTTTTTTTTTTTTTTTTTGAGTCGGAGTCTCGCTCTTGTTGCCCAGGCTGGAGTGCAATGGTGCGATCTTTGCTCACTGCAACCTCCACCTCCCGGGTTCAAGTGATTTTCCTACCTCAGCCTCCCGAGTAGCTGGGATTACAGGCACCCACCACCATGCCCGGCTAATTTTTGTATTTTTTGTAGAGATGGGGTTTCACCATGTTGGCCAGGTTGGTCTCAAACTCCTGACCTCAGGTGATCCACTTGCCTCAGCCTCCCAAAGTGCTGGGCCACCGCGACCGGCCGTCATTTTTTTTATTAAAAAATTTTTTTTGGCTGGATGCGGTGGCTCACGCCTGTAATCCCAGCACTTTGGGAGGCCTGGGTGGGTGAATTACCTGAGGCCAGGAGTTCGAGACCAGCTTGGCCAACATGGAAAAACCCTGTCTCTACTAAAAATACAAAAATTAGCCGGGTGTGCTGGAGGATGCCAGTAATCCCAGCTACTCGGGAGGTTGAGGCATGATAATCGCTTGAACCTGGGAGGCAGAGGTTGCAGTGAGGTAAGATCGTGCCGCTGCACTCCAGCCTGGGTGACAAGAGCAAGGTTGTGTCTCAAAAAAATTTTTTTTCACTTTTTACCTCTTGTGTATATGTAGGGAGTTTACAGGGAAATATGTACTTTATGGAATAAGTTTTAAGAACTATATACGTGTGTGTGTGTGTGTATGTGGGTATGTGTATATATATACTTAAAAAATTTTTTTTTTTGAGACAGGGTCTCCCTCTGTCACCCAGGCTGGAGTGCGATGGCGAGATCTTGGTTCACTGTAGCCTTGAACTCCTGGGCTCAAGGGATCCTCTCACCTCAGCCTCCCAAGTCGCTGGGACTACAGGCATGTGCCACCATGCCCGGCTAATTTTTCTATTTTTTGTAGACAGGTTCTGGGTTTTTTTGTTTTTTTTTTTTTGAGACATGGTCTCACTCTGTCACCCAGGCTGGAGTATAGTGGCATGTTCATGGCTCACTGCAGCCTCGAACTCCTGGGCTCAAGTGATCCTCCTACCTCAGCCTCCTGAGTAGCTGGGACTAGAGGTGCACACCACTACACCTGGCTAATTTTTCTATTTTTTGTAGAGATTGGGTTTTGCCATATTGCCCAGGCTGGTCTCAAACTCCTGGGCTCAAGCAATCTGTCCACCTTGACCTCCCAAAGTGCTAGGATTACAGGTGTGAGTCACCACACCTGGCCTAAAACATATTTTATTTAAAATAAAGTAATGGAGCTTTAATCTTACAGAGCTAAATTACTGATTATATATTTGTTGAGCTGATTTAAGGGTTAAAAAAAAATCTATTTAACAAAAATTAAATGGCCGGCATGGAGGCGGAGGTTGCAGTGAGCCGAGATCGTGCCACTGCACTCCAGCCTGGGCGACAGAGTGAGACCCTGTGTCACACATAAAAATTGTATTGAGAGTTTTATTTTTAATTTATTTTATTTTTTATTTTTTGAGATGGAGTCTCACTCTGTCGCCCAGGCTGGAGTGCAGTGGCGCGATCTTGGCTCACTGGAAGCTCCGCCTCCCGGGTTCACACCATTCTCCTGCCTCAGCCTCCCGAGTAGCTGGGACTACAGGCGCCCACCACCACGCCTGGCTAAAATTTTTGTATTTTTAGTAGAGACGGGGGTTTCACTGTGTTAGCCAGGATGGTCTCGATCTCCTGACCTCGTGATTTGCCCACCTCGGCCTCCCAAAGTGCTGGGATTACAGGCGTGAGCCACCACGCCCTGCCGAGAGTTTTATTTTTTAACTTCAAAGCCTTCTTAATAGTCTTTCTTCTACGGGAAAAAAAAAAAAAGGGAATACAGGTCTAGGTGAAATGCGTTCACCATTTACATAGGCACTTACAGTCATACATACACATGAACCAAACTACATGAACCTACACACTTACAGATACAGTGTTACATGCACAGACATAAGAAAACATAGGTCAAGTCCTGCTCATATCCTATAGATCCAGGCCCTCCCATGCGCCACCCCACTGGTTCTTATACTAAGAGATTAAAACCCGCTCTATTACTATACAAAGCCACTGTCACAAATCTGCCCTGGAACACATCCATATACACAGAGTACAGACCTGCTCACACATACAAGCACATGGCTCAGCCTCACTGCTACACACACACAAAGGCAAGCAGGCATGTAGAGCAATGCAGACTGAAGCATACACATCCACATAGCCACTGATGTTTATAAATACAGAAAGACTCTCAGATGCACACTAGCCTTTTACACACACACACACACATGCACGCACCTGGATCATCACATATAAACCTGGATACCAACCTTCTGACATTTATAGGCACTCGCAACAGAGATTCACATGCATACATTTACATATTGACCCCTACAAACCTGTTTACGTAGGCAGATAAAAACATGCTGGCATGCACACACAGATGGAAGCATGCTCACATGTGCAGACACACCAGCAGTGCAGGTCACACCCACACTCACAGACACTACACTACCACAGATACAGGCATGTGCACTCATACACCCAGATGTGTGTGCACTGGGAAATACACACATGGGGCCAACCCCCTCCATTCACGCCTGGGGCACATGCTTCCTTTCTCACATGTTCGTGGTTTTGTATGCACACTGGGATACACAGAAGTACAAACCCACTTTCATGTACAAACACAGATACACATAGGATATGCTCATTCTGTCACACAGACATATAGACACAGATAACGGGAAATATGCACATAGAAACCCCATTCACACTTGCAGATGGACACATACTATTACACACTGGCATGGCTAATAATTATGGTAATACATAATGGCTTATATGGTGCAGAGGACTCATTACATGCCAGGCACGTGCTTTTCTTTTCCTTTTTTCTTTCTTTTCCTTCTCTTTCTTTTCTTTTCTTTTTTTTTTTTTTTCTTTTTTGAGATGGAGTTTCACTCTTGTTGCCCAGGCTGGAGTGCAATGGCATGATCTTGGCTCACTGCAACCTCCACCTCCTGAGTTCAAGTGATTCTCCTGCCTCAGCTTTCCGAGTAGCTGGTATTACAGGCATGCGCCACCACACCTGGCTAATTTTGTGTGTGTGTGTGGTTTTTTCTTTTTCTTTTTTTTTTAGTAGAGATAGGGTTTCTCCATGTTGGTCAGGCTGGTCTCAAACTCCCGACCTCAGGTGATCCACCCACCTTGGCCTCCCAACGTGCTGGGATTATAGGTGTGAGCCACCGTGCCCAGCCACTTTTCTTTCTTTCTTTCTTTCTTTCTTTGAGATGGAGTTTCACTCTTGTCGCCTAGGCTAGAGTGCAATGGCATGATCTCGGCTCACTGCAACCTCCACCTCCCGGGTTCAAGCGATTCTCCTGCCTCAGCCTCCCGAGTAGCTGGGATTACAGGCGTGTGCCACCACGCCCAGTTAATTTTTGTATTTTTAGTAGAGACAGGGTTTCACCACATTGGCCAGGCTGGTCTCGAACTCCTGACCTCAAGTGATCCGCCTGCCTCGGCCTCCCAAAGTGCTGGGATTACAGGCGTGAGCCAATGCGTCCAGCCTCTAAGTGCTTTTCATATAACTCACCCAATCCTCATCCTATGAGATAGGTAATAGTACTCCCACTTTTACAGATAAGACACTGGGGCTTTGTTGAGCTTAGGTGACTTGCCCAAAGCCATACAACTAATAAATGGCAGAACTAGGATTTGAACGCAAAAGCTGCCTCCAGAGACCTTGCAGATCCAACTTATATGTAGAAGTACACTCACCTCATGCACAAGTACAGATACATACCACTTTAGCACAAGCACGTGCACACCCAATCCAGCTGATACACTCAGGTACAAATGGCCACACACACCTAGTCACATACATAAACAAACATGGACATGTTCACATTTACAGACATTCCAGCAGAGATATATATGCCCCGGGAAATATATATACATTCATACACATGTCCACAATCACACACCCTACCCAGACACACCCACATTATTGAACACACAAAACCTCCAGATATACCACTTGCACACTCACACACAGATACAGTCACATTCTCAGATATATTCCTCACCCAAATACTCACACATGCTATCCTCATACTCACATGCTGGCCACATACTCACACATGTGGCCAGATGCAGCCACATGCACACCCCCTAGATTCACTCACACTCACACACACACCCACACACTCTCACACCACCCAGAGATGACACATCCTATTTATATATACACATCCTGATTCATAGCCATGTAGACATTCAGACACAGGCTGAGCCCTGCTCACATCCTATAGGTCTTTGCGGTCTTAGATATACCCCACACTCTCACATGCTCCAACTCAGATGTGCCCACATTCTTCTCAAATACACCTACTTTCAAACATATACCCAAGGCCGGGCACGGTGGCTCAAGCCTGTAATCCCAGCACTTTGGGAGGCCGAGACGGGTGGATCACAAGGTCAGGAGATCGAGACCATCCTGGCTAACACGGCGAAACCCTGTCTCTACTAAAAACACAAAAAATTAGCCGGGCGAGGTGGCGGCGCCTGTGGTCCCAGCTACTCGGGAGGCTGAGGCAGGAGAATAGCGGGAACCCGGGAGGCGGAGCTTGCAGTGAGCTGAGATCTGGCCACTGCACTCCAGCCTGGGCGACAGAGCGAGACTCCGTCTCAAAAAAAAAACAAACAAACAAACAAAAAAAAAACATATACCCAACACTGATACACCCACACCCTCTCACACAAATCCCATCTAAATACACCCGTTCTCATATACATACATCTCAAATGCACTTACACGCACAGGCCCTCCACACTTATGCAAACTCCCAATTCAGTACACCCACACTCTCACATCACACAGATACACTCAAACTTGTACCCCACCCCAACTCAGAGCCCTCATACCCGAACCAGGTGCACCTACAATCTCTCTCTCACACACAGTATTAAGACACACCCACAATGACACACATACCTTCCAAAGGGACTACACTTACCCACACCCCATCCAAGTACTCACACTCACAAATTCCCAAGCCAAATACATCCACACACACAGACACACACATCATTCTCATACATACACACACACACACACACACTCCAAATACAGCCCCACTCTCACAGTACACACACACTCCAAATACAGCCCCACTCTCACAGCCCCATCCAGACACATCCATCCTCTCCTACATCATCATTCAGATTCATCCCATATAGACCATGGAGATCCACTCAAAGCCACATGCACCACCCAGGTATAACTCCATCCACACACACAACCCACCTGGACATATCCAACTCTCACACATGCCATCCAGTGGACCTCTGCACATGCCCCACTCCCCAGATCCACCCATGCTCTCATCTCCTCCACACCACCCACAAGCACCCACACTCCATACACACACTTCCCACTCAGCTGTGCCCCCAACTCTCTTTTACACAACCCATCCAGTTATACACATTCACACCCACACCCAAGTACATATATGCCCACATTCTCCACCCAGATACAACCAAAGCTCTCATCACACGCCATCCAGACATACTTTATTGCACACTCCATCACCCAAATATACCCATCCTGTCACTCGCCTACCATCCAGATACACCCACATTCAAACCCACTCTACCCCCAATACATCCCCACTCTGTCTCACACACAGCCCAAATGTACCTACACACTTTCTCTTTCACACACCATCCGGATACATCCACACCTCACATGCACCTATATTCTGATACACCCCCCCACTACATCCACACTTGCCTCCAACCCAGTTAAACCCAAACTCTCACACCTCATCCAGCGCACACTCTTCCCACAGAAGACATGCGTGCTCACACCTCTACCACACTCAGAAACACCCCCACTCTCTCTTACACACAAACACAATCTCGACCCCCAATTCTCTTAATCACCATCAGCCAGATCTACTCACACTGTACACACACAATGCAGATACATCCATACTGTCTCACACACACCACCCATACACACACTCCATAGACACCCCCAATTATATACACTCCCACCCTCACCCAGATGTGCCCAAATTCTCTTTCTCATGCACACCACCCACCCTATCTCACCATTCAGATAAACCCGCACTCACATACCCTTCAAATACACACATCCTCACACATATCCCCAGCCCAACTCTCACTTATACCATCCTCCACCCACACAGGCCACTTTACATACAACCACACTGACCCCACACTCCCAAACACACCCAAATGCCTCACATGCACACCCTACCCAGAAACACCCATACACCCATGTGCTCTCTCTCTCTTTTTTTTTGTTTGAGACGGAGTCTTGCTCTGTTGCCCAGGCTGGAGTGCAGTGGCGTGATCTCGGCTCACTGCAACCTCCACCTCCTGGGTTCAAGCAATTCTCCTGTCTCAGCCTCCCGAGTAGCTGGGACTACAGGCATGCACCACCACGCCCAGTTGTATTTTTAATAGAGATGGGGTTTCACCATATAGGTCAGGCTGGTCTCAAACTCCTGACCTTAGGTGATCCACCCGCCTTGGCCTCCCAAAGCGCTGGGATTACAGGCATGAGCCACTGCACCCGGGACATGCTCTCTCTTACACACATGCAGACCACATCCTTTCTCTCTCACTAGATATACCAGTCTACACACACACACACACACACACACACACACACACACACACACTCTACTAAGATCTTTTCTTTTTTTTTTTTTTTTTTGAGACAGAGTCTCGCTCTGTCACCCTGGCTGGAGTGCAGTGGCGCTATCTCAGCTCACTGCAAGCTCCGGCTTCTGGGTTCACACCATTCTCCTGCCTCAGCCTCCCGAGTAGCTGGAATTACAGGCACCCGCCACCACACCTGGCTAATTTTGTTTTTGTATTTTTAGTAGAGACGGGGTTTCACTGTCTAGATTTCTGCCTGGATGGCATAATTTGGGTCCTCTCAGTGAAAACTATTTACCAACCCTAGATACCATACAATGCCACTCTACTCTGGGCCTTTGATGGTTGGGGGGATGAGAAGGGAGGTCTTTGTGTTTCAAAGAATCTTTTTCTAAACGGGCCTCTTTTCCCCAGTAGGACATCGGCCATGATTGGTGCCCACTTCTTGAGTGTGAATAATGACAGGAATTATCCTGAGACCCCCACAAAAGCCCAGTACATGGTCAAGGCCAGAGAAGCCCCAGAATGGGGGTCACAGGCATCAGGTGTCATAACTTGCCAATCTGCAGGATGTCTACACACTTACAGACAGACATAGTCTCGCAGGGCACCAGTGACTCTCAGTCATACACATAAATACATACTGAGGTACACAGACTTGCAAGTATTCTCCCTTTTCATCCCCTTGCCAATAAGGCCCAATCTGCACAGGCCCAAGGCCAAGTATCTCTCCCTCACATCGACTGACAGACACATGCACAAACACCTACACTCATCCTTACACATGGACTCACTCACACTGTACTTAGTCACACGTCTACATCCGTTTACCCTTTTTTTTTCTTTTTTTTGAGACAGAGTCTTGCTCTGTCGCCCAGGCTGGAGTGCAGTGGCGCGATCTCAGCTCACTGCAAGCTCCGCCTCCCGGGTTCACGCCATTCTCCTGCCTCAGCCTCCCGAGTAGCTGGGACTACAGGAGCCTGCCACCACGACTGGCTAATTTTTGTATTTGTAGTAGAGACGGGGTTTCACCATGTTGGCCAGGATGGTCTCGATCTCCTGACCTCGTGATCCGCCTGCCTCGGCCTCCCAAAGTGCTGGGATTACAGGCGTGAGCCACCGCACCTGGCCTGTTTACTCTTGAACATAGGCATGCATGCATGACATACATTCACATGACATAATGCCCACGAATGACATACATTCACTCACAAACACAGGGGTACATACATGCATACCTTCACATGTCCACAGACTTTGTATCACACCCAAGGAGATGATGAACAAACATGGAGACAGAGAGGCAAGCTCCCAAATGTGTGCACACACACACCCAGACATGACCACATATATTTACACACTCACACACCTGTGTGGGTGTACTCACACACATAAACACCTAGATATGCACATGCTTGTAAATGACATGAAGTACGGATATGCAGACATTCCTAACACAGACTTGTACACACAAGTGGGCATGTTCACATGCACATAGACTTGTTCATTAATTCATTCTCATATGCATACAGTCAGACATGGAAATACAAATGTACTCACAAAACATGCTCACACTATCACAGCCAGATATGTACGTCATGTACATTCCTACGAGTGCATACACCCATATGAGAAGCTACACAATAAAGAGGAATCATTTACACCTACATTCTCACAGATGGACTTGGACACAAAGGTATATTCACACACATGGAAATACACTCACATACACACAACTGTACATCCAGCCACACAAGAAGGATTGATCCACACTCATCACAGACACACACATCCTCACACACATCCTCTCTCTCTCTCACACACACACTTAAACACACTTATAGGCTGAGAGTGGCATGCATGGACATTACCTTATATTGTGTTCTACAACATATGCTCCAGAACAAAGATGCATTAACGCAAACACATACATGCAAATAATTAGAACTGTACAAACTGGCACATTCACACATATGAATACACCTCTGTGTATGCCTGTCTGAATGTACAGGCATACACACAGGCATATTCTCACACACACACACACACACACACACACACGGATGTCTATGGACAGGCAGGCATATACAGACATGTTCAATGAAACACACACAGCCAGATGTTCACACATACTAGCATATACACTCGCATATACACTCACAATCACTCACAGGCATATTCAAATACACATTCACACTCACTCAGAAATTCAGACAAAACACATAATGAGACATGCACATCCAAGTAGCTACTCATGCATGCCACAATCAGACATTTACTCACACATAACAGTGTACACACAAACACAATTAGACATATAGACTATGCACCATTTCACCTATGCACACAGCGTTTTGCGTGTGTGTGTGTGTTTGTGTCCAGACAGGCATACACTCCCCCACACAGCCATACTCACATACACAATCAAATGTGCACACGTAGGCATACCCACAAAATAGATTTTCATTCACACACTCTCCCCTACCCATACAATTAGTTCTCCTTATACTAGTGTGCCCACCTACACTAACATTTCCCTAATCAGATGTGGACATAAAGGTTTGTCTATAGGTGATATACACTGGAACATGCACACATGGACATCTATATAATTAAAAATGCTGGATAACCCACATACAGACATTCACAGAAAGTCAAAAGACTACCCACACAAATGCAGGACAGACACACTCATATATACACACACACATATACACCCTCTCATACATGCATGGACATGCACATATGTGCCCTTACACTCAAAAACACACCCTTTAGATGCACCTACACTCATGAGCACACACCAGTATGCATAATCAGATACAACTAGGCATTCATCTAATTGGGCAAGCACACCCAGGCATTCTGAAACCCACACACTCATACACATACAACCAGACACATACACTCAAAGAAAAACTGATGCCACACACATATACAACCAGACATTCAACAGGCCTGATGGCTCAGAGAAAACACACCCACACTCAGGCTCAAAATCAAACATGCCCATTTGATCACCCAGACAGACATGCAAAGTCATGCCCACCCCACAGTACACACACAAGCCTACCCAGATACCCACACACTCACACGCATGCCATCACACGGCCTGCTCACACACATAGGTTCATACACAGCCACATTGCCCATGAAGAGACATGCACACACAAACTACACACTCAGCCACACATTTCTAGTAACATATATACACCCACGCTCGGGCCCAGAGGCCTCCAGACCACAGACCAGGTCCTCTCCCACACCAAATGCTTCTTCAGAAAAGTCTACTTTATGCCTCAAAGTCCCCCTCCCTGCCCCCACAGAGATGGTCTTCTGTGCCTCAGTCTTTCCCCATTCCTTCTCTTCCCTTGGTCACCAACCCCACACTCTGTGTCCCATCACATCTCCATACCCCAAAATCAGCCAGCAGACCCCATTCTTCCCCCATCCCAGGCTCTAGGTGAACAGCTCCCCGGGAGGCGTCCCTCACAGGTCTGGTTGCTGCATGGGCCACACCCCAGCTCTACCCGAAGCCCCATGATCTCAGGAGCTTCAGCCTCATCTCCAGGCCCTGCCAACCACTGACCACAGGCCAAACTCTTGCCAAGTCTCCCCTCAACAGGGAGACACATACATCACCAGGGCCAGGAAGGCTGCAGGCTGCAAGCCAGGCCTTTGCTGGCTCATGGGGGCTCAAGCCTCTGTGTGTGTATGCATGTGTGTGTGTGTGCACAAACAGGGACAAGTGCAGGGAAAGAAGCCTGGAGTGGGGTGGGGGAGGGAGGCTCTGCCCATAACCACTTATCATTCTCTACAAATGAGAAGTATTAACACAAGGCTTCTCCTGCCTCTCTTCCACTCCTCTCCATCTGCCCACTTGCTGCCCTCCCCAGATCTCTGCTGAGACCCTGAAGAAGAAGGACCTGTCCCTCCTCCAAGTAATCAATAACACTATTAATCATGAATAATCAGCAACAATATTGACCGTGAGCTTTGCTGACATTGCTTCAGTGCCACCTCGATGCGCATCTCTTACTTACACGCACCAACTCATTCAATGCCTACACACACCCAACAGGGAAGGGTTATCAGTCTCTTTGACAGATGGGAAAACTGAGGTTCAGTAAGTGGCATGCTTCCACTAAAGTTGCAGAGCTAGTAGTTGGGGGAAGTGTCCCTGGGAGGATCCATGTTCTGTATGTACCAGGCTTTCCTGCCCTTCCAGATATACAGACCTCTGGCTACTGGACACAAGGCCACAAGATATGGGCATCTGAAACAGAGACAGATAGCCTTGTGGTGGAGGCTGGGTCCCACACTGTAGGGACAACCATGTTGTTCCTGGCCCCTGCAGGTTGTCATGGGCTTGATCTTTGCCCCCACAGAACCATCAGGCAGCCTAGGGCCTGGAAGTGCTCCCCACTACCACCTCACCGTCCTTTAGCCCTACAGTGGCTTCCTCCCTCTAGCTGGGAATCGGCAACATCTTCAGTGGTGAGTGAGCAAAACTCTGCTACCTGTAGGGAGAGACGGAGGGGGGGTGCAGTGGTGGAGGAAGGAAGGAAGGAAAGGAGGAAAGAAGAAATGGGGGGTGGTCTGGGCTGGGAGCAGCTTCTCTGTCATGTCTACCCACCTGCTTGCTACCCAGGTGCACACATGCACACACACACACACACACACACACACACACACACACCCTGCCAGCAGGCCAAGGATCCTGGAAGAGAGTGGAGGAGGAGGGAGAGGGAGAGGAGCAGCCGCAAGAGGCTGAGCCTGCCCAGGGTGCAGGCATTGTAAAGGGAACACGGCCGGGATCCCAGGCATCCCTTCCACAGCCCGCACACAAGGAAAGATTAACACAGCCTCATGCCCAAACGCAACCATGATGATAAAAACAGACCCTGTGAGGGGAAACAGGTGGTGGTTCCCTTTTTCATGGGACATTTGGGATTGGGGAAGATGGGGGTAAGATGAGGAGTCCCCAGGCTTGGGTGCCAAGGAGCCCCTGTGATGGAGCAGAAAGAGACTAACAGAGTCAGAGAGAGACGGAGAGCATGGCAGTGATGGAGACTCTGAAGTATGTGTGGGGAGACAGAACAGAAGTCCCAGCCCCCAATCCTTGGTGGAGGGATGCTGACTGCTTACCTGGGCTCTCTCAGCAGGGATGTCTTAGAATCCACGATGGGGACTCAAGCTGTCTCACCCAGGTAAATCACAGCCCGGGCCACATTGTGGGACCCTCAGTGATCTGGCGGCCAGTGACACTCCTGCTTCTGTTGCCGTGGATACAGCCGGGCTGGTCTAAATCGCAGGCATCAGGGAAAGCAGGCACCGGAGGGGTGCACTGGGTAGGGCTAGGGGTGTTGGGGAACACCAGGTGGGCAGCACACAGCCTTGGGGTGCCCAACTAGCTGGCAGGTGGGGGTCCCGGCAGGTGCTTCCTCCACTATACACTCCCACCCCCATCTTCATGCTACTGCCAAGCTGGGAGGGGGGCCAGTGCTGGCCCCTGCTACCCGTCTGCCTGCCTGGCTGCCGGTCCCCCTACTCCCCCCACCGCCCCCTCCGTCTGCCTGCTGGCCGCCGCCTTTTGTCCTCAGAAGACACGGTCCCCGCGGGGCCTCTGCCAAGCCTCCAGCAGATGCTCAGGGTCCGGGGCTCCTCCCTGGGAGCACACGGGCCATGGCCTGGGAGAGCCCCAGATTGGGGGGGCTCTCATCCAGGCTCACCCCGCTCCCCGGGCCTGGCGGGGATGGGGAAGAGGTGCAGGTCCACAGCCAGAGGCAGCAGCAGAGGTGGTGTTGGGGAGGGGATGGACGCCAGAAAGAGGGGGTGGGGTGGAGAGAGAGGCTGGCCTGATAGCTGTGTCCCGGGTTTTAGATCCGGGTTGAGGAGGGTGGCTCAGAGCATCCGAGGGGGGTCCTCATGCAAAACGAGGGCACTAAGGGACTGCCGGAGGGACCCTCTTGGCCTGGGAACCACCCCGGTGCACACAAATCCAGGTCCCACGATGCTGGGGACACCCATCCTGGATAGAGCATCAGTGGGGAATCTGGGGCCCTAAGCTGGACCCCATCAGGCCTGTCCGTCCCCCCTCTCCTCGATTTGCACGGTCCCTGCCTCAGGGGCGGGCGGAGGAGGAGGGAGGCAGGGAGGGAGAGGGAGGGAAGGAGGAAGGCTGAGCAGGCAGGGAGACTCCCAGCTGCCAGCCTGGTCCTCCCTGGGGCGGGGCGGGGAGGGGGGGCTGGCGATGCCAGGGAGCAGCCGGCTGGCTGGCTGACTGGGTGGGGACGCTGGCGTGGCGACTGTGCTGCCAGGACAATAGCTGGCTGGGGAAGTCAGGTTCGGGCCTTTCTGAGATGCTCGAGAGAGGCATGAGTGGAGGTGGTGAGAGATGGCCAAGAGGCTGCTGAGAGAGCAACTCACATGGGCTGCAAGTGCAGAGGAGGCAGGGCGTAGGGGACGCTAGGGTCTGGGTCGGGACAAAGGTCCGGCAAAAGTTTCTCAAAAGTTTTGGGCTGGGAGGCATGCTTAGGGCCTGGAGAGGTGGGATTCATACACTGATTTAGAATGGGGTTCTATGGGCATTTTTCCCTGCAAGGCCTGGAGGTTGGCTGGGCGGGGGTGGGGGGGGTGGGGGGGGTGGGAAAGGAGCGCTGCCCAACTCTGAACAGCCCCCTCTCAGGATATCTCCTATGCCATCCCCACTTTCTTAGGACCAGCAGACAGGCAGAATCCATACTTAAAGCTATGTCCCAGGACAGCAGCATAGGAGAGGTGAGGAGAATGTTTGGTAGGCAGAGATATGAAGACAAGGAAAAAAATATTTGTTTCAAATATGATTAAACTGGGACCAGATGATGCTTCAGTGGTTCCCCTAAGTTACAGCATTCAAGAATTCAAATTATCTTGATATAAGAAATTGTGTTTTATTTCCTTTCATCCTTCATCCATTGGTTCCTTCATTTATGACAAATGGCTTTATGTTAGGCCCAGTGCTGGGCACTAATAGTACCAGGTGACTCAGACCTGTGCTCTCTGCCCTTAGGAAATGCAGGCTCTGCTACCAGACTGTGGACCTGGAACCCACTTGTGTCTGAATCTCCGGGAGAACTTGTAAAGTGTAGATACCCAGGCCTACCTCCCAGAAATACTAATCTAGGAGGTTTCAGATGGGGCTCCAAAATCTGTATTTTGACAAGGCCCTCCGGTGGTCATTTTTATGCCCACATGCTTTGGGGAGGGAGAAAAATCCATGGAAAATTAGAAAATGTTTTGGAGGCCGGGTGTAGCCGATCACACCTGTAATCCCAGCAGGTGTGAGGCCAAGGCAGGAGGATTGCTTGAGTTCAGGAGTTTGAGACCAGCCAGGACAACATATTGAGACCCTGTCTCTACAAAAAAATTTAAAAATTATCTGGACATGGTGGTGTGGGCCTGTAGTCCCAGTTACTTGGGAGGCTGAGGTGGGAGGATCACTCCAGCCCAGGATGCTGCAGTGAGCTGTGTTCTCACCACTGCACTCCAGCCTGGGCAACAGAGCAAGACTCTGTCTTGAAAAAAAAAAAAAAAAGGCAAAACAGGCTGGGCACGGGCTCACGCCTGTAATGCCAGCACTTTGTGAGGCCAAGGCAGGCAAATTGCTTGAGCTCAGGAGTTCGAGAAAAGCCTGGCCAACATGACAAAACCCCGTCTCCACTAAAAATACAAAAATTGGCAGGGAGTGGTGGTGCACGCCTGTGGTCCCAGCTACTCCAGAGGTTGAGGTAGGAGGCTTGCTTAAGCCCAGGAGGTCGAGGCTGCAGTAAGCCGAGATCGCGCCACTCCACTCCAGCCTGGGCGACAGAGCAAGACTCTGTCTCAAAACAAAACAAAACAAAACAAAACAAAACAAAAAAATGCAAAACAATAAGGCTTCTAAAATATGATATAAGAGAATACCTTTATAACCTTGGGGTAAGGAAGGAATTGAACAAGACAAGAAGTAATTACCATAAAGGAAAGGAGTGATACATTGAACAGCATTAACATTTAAAACTTCTGGTTATCAAAGGATACCATTAAAATAGTGAAAAGATAAGTCATACAATTAGATAAAATATTTGCAAAATATATATCCAGTAAAAGGCTCATATCCAGAATATACAAATAACTTTTACCAACCAATAAGAAAAAGACAGATAACCCAATAGAATAATAGACAAGACACTTCAACAGGGATCTTGCAAAAGAGGATAGCCAACTGGCCAAAAACTTAGGAAAATGTGCTCAACCTCATCGGTAGTAAAAAAAAAAAAAATACAAAATGAAACCATGCTCACTAGATTGACTAGAAAGAAAAAGACAATACCGAATATTGGTGAGAATGTGGAGTGATTAGAGCTCTCATACGGTATTGATGAGAGTATAAATTGATATAGCCACTTTGGAAACTGTTTAGCAATATCTACTAAGGTGACCACATGCACACTTCATAACCCAGCAGTTCTACTTTTAGGTATGTGCCCATCCGAAATGCGTATATATGTTTACCAAAAGACATGTATGATAATGTTCATAAAAGCACTATTTGTAACAGTGCAAACTGGAAACAACCCAAATGCCATCAATAGGAGAATGATACATAAATTGTGGTATATTTGCACATTGGAATAGTATACATCAATGAGAAGAAATGACTCACAACTACAATATGGATGAATCCCACAGACATTACACTGAGCAGAATATACCAGACAAAAGAATACTGTATGATTCCATACATATAAAGTTCAAAACCAGGCAAAACCAATATATTGTGATAGAAGTCAGAATAGTGATTACCACTGGGGTCTGAGTAGGAGGCCCAAAGAGACTTCCTGACTCCCTTCCTTCCTTCCTTCCTTCCTTCCTTCCTTCCTTCCTTCCTTCCTTCCTTCCTTCCTTCCTCTCTCTCTCTCTCTCTTTCTTTCTTTCTTTCTTTCTTTCTTTCTTTCTTTCTTTCTTTCTTTCTTTCTTTCTTTCTTTCTTTCTTTCTTTCTTTCTTTCTTTCTTTCCCTTCCTTCCTTCCTCCCTCCCTCCCTCCCTCCCTCC
>NC_037689.1:6448200-6460729 GCF_003255815.1 Theropithecus gelada
CCTCCCTTTCTTTCTCTTTCTTTCTTTCTTTCTTTCTTTCTTTCTTTCTTTCTTTCTTTCTTTCTTTCTTTCTTTCTTTCTTTCTTTCTTTGAGTTGAACTCTCACTCTGTCGCCCAGGATGGAGTACAGAGGTGTGATCTGGGCTCACTGCAACTTCTGTTTCCCGGATTCAAGCGATTCTCCTACCTCAGCCTCCCGAATAGCTGGGATTACAGGCGCCCACCACCTCGCCCGGCTAATTTTTGTATTTTTAGTAAAGGCAGAGTTTCACCATGTTGGCCAGGCTGCATTCGAACTCCTGACCTCAGGAACTCCTGCCCACCTCTGCCTTCCAAAGTGTTGGAATTACAGGCGTGAGCCACCACGCCCAGCCAAAGAGACTTTTTAGAGTGCTGAGAATGTTCTGATTCTTGATTTTGGAGCTGATTACTCAGGTGGCTTAGTAACAGTTCATCGAAAGTGTGCATTATATCTCGAGTGCTTTTCTTTTCTTTTTTTTTTTTTTTTTTTTTTTTTTATTGAGACAGAGACCCACTATGTTGCTCAGGCTGGTCTTGAACTCCTGGGCTCAAGCAGAGTCCTCCTGCCTCCCAAAGTGCTGGGATTACAGGCATGAGCCACCGCACCCGGCCTCAAGTACTTTTCTCTTCTTTTTTGAAGAGAAAGGCAAGAAGCTTTTATTGCAAGGCGAAAGTAAACACTTAAGAGAGAGAAGTGCAGGTGTGTTTGTGAGAACGAGTTGCACAGAAGGGAGTTTGGGTTTCTAATTTTATGGGTGTTTCTTTAATTAGGGGGTGGAATAATCATTAGATGTTCTAGAAAAGGAGGGGATTTCAGCTCCCCCACTCTGGTTACCACCTCGTTTCTCCCTTATTTGGGTTTTCCCAGAAGAGTCATGGACATGTCACCTTGGCTGGGATTCTGGCCATTTTCTCTCCCTTATTTTGGATTTTCTGTTATCCCATGGTTTATTTGCCTAGCTCTTGTTTTAGCTGTTGTTTGAGTTTTTTCATCCTCCTGTAACCACCCATTGCTCTTCCTATTTCATTCACCCTTCAGAGATTTCCATCCCTTATTCTTAAGGGTTGATGACGGAGGAGGCCAGTCATCTGTATCTTCTTATTGCTGATTTAAGGGTGCTGGCCTTGCCTGTCCAGGGAATGGAAATCTCCGGCTGCCTGGTCTAAGGGTCCCCAGGGTGCATCAGCAGGTGAGTCCGATTCTGAGACAAGAATTGGCTAGAATTCTTGCATGATCGTCATCTTTACATGGAACTGCTGTAACCTGGAAGATATAAACTTTGTCTGGGCCTAAAGATGAGGCTCTGGTTAGCTTGAGTTTGGTGTTAGATACTGGCAGTAGTCAGTGCCTTCTTTAGATGAGATACATGTACCCAGGTGTCAAAGCCCTGTAAAGTTCTGCATGACTGGGGAGGCCTCAGGAAACTTACAAGTGTGGCAGAAGATGAAGGGGAAGCAAGGACCTTCTTCACGTGGTGGCAGGAGAGAGAGAATGAGTACTTTATGTGTTATACTACTTCAATACAAAGTTTTTAAAAATGAAAAAGTAAAAGAGGCAATCAGATTGTTTCATCACAGTGTGAAGCGAAGGTGGGAACTGAGAGCTGTGGGAGCTTGAAAATGTCACGTGCAGGGTCGGGGGAGGTGTTGACACCCAAGGTCAGTGTGGAAGAAGTGGAAGTGAGTCAGAAGTTTAAGAGGCAGCATAGTGCAGTGGCTAAGAGCACTGACTCAGGCACCAGACTGCTTGGGTTTGAATCCGTGCCTCTTACCCTCCTTGTGCCTCAAGTTCCTTATCTGTTAAATGGGGTGATAATAGTGCTTATAATAGGGTTGTGAGGATAAATGAAGTAATATCTGTGAAGTGTTTAGAACAGTGTCAAGACATAATCAGTACCATGTGCCTCTTAATTCCATTTAAAAAGGTGACTAGGTAAGTGAAACAGCCTGTATAAAGGCTTAGGGGGTCACAGAGAGTAGTGTGTTTGGAGCATGCTGGAAGCAATTTGGTGTGGCCTGATGAGGGACGCTCAGGAGGCAGGGATGAGACCCTGAATGCCAGCCTGAGGATCTCAGACTTTATCTCAAGACAGGGATCTTGACCTGGACTCCTGCTATCTCAGTTGGCCCCCAGTTAGCCTTCACTCATGACCTTCCAAGGCCGTCAAGAGAAAGGATTGTTCTGTTGTTGGCGATGGTGAGGAAGAGTGATGGGGAAGGAATGCCTTGCGAAGGAGGGTGGGAGGGGCCAGCTGGACTGAACCCCGCCACACACTCACTATCCACTCTGAAGCAACTTTCCTCCCTTTGCGGTGGGAGGAGAGGGTTCTCCAGAAAGGTCTGTATTTATGAGATGGGCACACAGAAATCATCAGGCAGAGTTGTAGGGAGAGAAGACAAGGGGAACAGGGGAAACTGAGTCATGCACTTGTAGCCACAGTCCCCCCTCCTTTTCTTTTCTTTTTCGAGACATAATCTCACTCTGTCACCCGGGCTGGAGTGCAGTGGCGTGATCTTGTCTCGCTGCAAACTCTGCCTCCCAGGTTCAAGCGATTCTCCTGCCTCAGCCTCCCGAGTAGCTGGGATTACAGGTTCTTGCTACCACACCCGGCTAATTTTTGTATTTTTAGTAGAGATGGGGTTTCACCATGTTGGCCAGGCTGATCTTGAACTCCTGACCTTAGGTGATCCGTCCACCTCGGCCTCCCAAAGTGCTGGGATTACAGGTGTGAACCACTGCACCTGGTCCACAGTCCCCCATTTTGAATTAACTCCAACACTCCAGGAATGGAAGAGACCTGATTCCTTTCTGCCTGTGCCCCTCTGTTTATCGCCCTGAGCAGGCAGGGAGATAAGCAGGTTTTGGAAGATTTAAGAAGCTCCTTCCATATTTGTTCCTGTTTCTATCTCTACAATGACTGTACTCCACAATCTGGTGGGCCAAAGCACCTTCATGGGGCTGCGACAATCTCCTTAACCAGTCAGTGAGGCTACACTGAATTGGGAGAAAAAGTGTCATGTTCTACTATTCAATTTTACTTTTCAAAAATTCAACTTTTTAAATTGTGAAATATAATGTACAGATAGAAATGTGCATAAGACTTGTAGATTAAGAAATCGTTATAAAATAAACATCCACTTAACCACTGCTCGGCTCAAGAAATAGAATATTAATGGTATTCAGAAGCCCCCAGCATTAATGATTATTTTATTTTAAAAAATAAAACACATTCCTATCATAAGGAATTTTTTTTACATAGTATATAAATAGCCGGGAATGGTTTGATTCATTTCTCACCCATTTAAACTGTCCTAGTTACTGAATCTAAACAAGGCTTGAATAAAAATGCTCCTTTCCAACTTACTCTGAACATTTTCTTAGAGTCAGGATCCCCTTTCATTGTCTCAAAAAACTTAATTTTTAAAATTATGAACATTCGAAACATGCAGAGGGTACTACCATGAACACATACACACGCTACTCACATTGGACAATGAATAAGATTCTACTGTATTTATTTCATCTACTCTATTTTTCTCTTGTTGAAGTATTTCAAATCAAATCTCAGACATTGTATCACATCCCTATATACTTCAGTATGCAATTCTAAAAAATAGGAATATCTTAAAACCACTATACCATTATTACACTGAAGGATGGTAACAATTCCTTGGTGATGTCTCATAATAGCAAGTCCACAATTACCCAATTGTCTTCATAATCAAATGTCTTTTTACACCCAGCTTGTTCAAACCAGAACACACTGAATGATTTGACATGTCTCTTGAGGGTCCCTTAATCCTAGAGCAGGGCCTGCCTTCCCACTTTTCGTTTCATGCCACTGACTTGTTGCAGTTGTCCTGTAGAAGGACCTATCTTTTGGATTTCTCCGTTTGCTCCCTTGTGTCATTTAACATGTTCCTTATCTGCCCCCCACTCCATTTTTTCCTGGAGTTGGAAGTTAGCTCTTAAGACTCTATTGTCTTCAGGTTATTTATTATTATTATTACTATAACTATTATTATTTGCAACACTTTAGAGGTGGTGCTGTGAGATTTCTACTTCAACACACCAAGCGGCACATAATGTCTGGTGGTCTTGCTGTTAGTGATGTTAAGATTTATCAGTGGGTTAAGGTGGTAATAGCCTCATCTCTCCATGGTAAATTTCCCCATCAACCTTTCATCTAATGGTTTCATGTATTGATGATTATTGCCTGAATCAGTTGTTTTATTAGGACTTGCAAGTGGTGATCTTTCTAATTCTGTCATTTTTCTACATTTATTAACTAGCCTTTTTCTATAAGTAAAATATTTCTGGCCAGGCATGGTGGCTCATGCCTGTAATCTCAACACTTTGGGAGGCCGAAGAGGTAGGATTGCCTGAAGCCAGGAATTTGACACCAGCCTGGGCAAAATAGTGACACCCGATCTCTACAAACATTGAAAAATTAAGGGGGCCCAGTGGCATGTGCCTATAATCCCAGCTACTTGGGAAGGGTGAAGTTGGAGGATGGTGTGAGCTCAAGAATTTGAGGCTGCAATGAGTTGTGATCGTACCACTGCATTCTAGCCCAAGCAACAGAAGGAGACTCTGTCTCAGAAAAATACAAAAACAAAAACTTCCCTTCATCAACTTGGGTCATTGGGGTTACCCCAAGATAGAATTTACATAAGAAAGACAAAATAAATATATAATTCTGTCATTATAAATGCCAATTTTCAGAGGAAGGACTTGATGTCCTAGTTATTTCCAGTGGTTCAAATGAGGTTTTTATGTTTTTTGTTTTTGCTGCTTTTTTTTTTTTTTTTTGAGACGGAGTCTTGCTGTCTCCTAGGCTGGAGTGCTGTGGCAGGATCTCAGCTCACTGCAAGCTCCGCCTCCCGGGTTCACGCCATTCTCCTGCCTCAGCCTCCCGAGTAGCTGGGACTACAGGCGCCCACTACCACGCCTCGCTAATTTTTTTTTTTTTTGGTATTTTTTAGTAGAGACGGGATTTCGCCGTGTTAGCCAGGATGGTCTCGATCTTCTGACCTCGTGATCCGCCTGCCTCGGCCTCCCAAAGTGCTGGGATTACAGGCGTGAGCTACCGCACCCGGCGGCTGTTTGTTTTTAGTGCCATTATGAACTCATTTTAAAAAATATTCAGTGTGTTTCAATCCATTGCAATTATCATTCTGTTTGATGTTCAAATTACCCCATATTTGGCCAGTGGGAGCCCTTTCAAGTTTGTTTCTGTGCCTTTTTAACATGACACTAAGTAGTCTTTGATAGTTTTCTTGGTTTCTGGTAGGAAAAGATGCCTCAGGCTCATGTTGGACATTTCCTGCTCCAGACTTAGAATCAGCCATTTCTTTAGTTGGGATGTATTCAGACACCAAGATACAGGTGCTAGGCATGTTCATTGATACTAGATGTCACTGCTTCTGGGTATTTCCAATGAACAAGGCAGGGAAAAACTTTTTTTGAAAGAAGCAAAAACGTCGTTGGATCATATTGATATTTCCAATTCAAAGTTAATATTCCAAGGTGTTTATGTACTTTTAAAAATTTTATACTTCAGGACAGGCATGGTGGCTCATGCCTGCAATCCCAGCACTTTGGGAGGCCGAGGCAAGCGGATCACCTGAGGTTGGGAGTTTAAGACCAGCCTGACCAACATGGAGAAACCCGGTCTCTACTAAAAATACAAAATTACCCTGGGCGTGGTGGCGCATGCCTGTAATCCCAGCTACTCGGGAGGCTGAGGTAGGAAAATCACTTGAACCCGGGAGATGGAGGTTGCAGTGAGTCGAGATCACGCCATTGCACTCCAGCCTGGGCGACGAGCAAAACTCCATCTCAAACAAAAAAAAAAGTTTATACTTCGTAGATGGCATTTTTATACTGAAAATCTTGGCTTCTAACAACATTTATGTATTTGTGTCCCTGCATTAAACTAATCTAACCAATATTTCTTTTTTTTTTTTTTTTTTTTATTTTGTGGCGGAGTCTCGCTCTGTCGCCCAGGCTGGAGTGCAGCGGCCAGATCTCAGCTCACTGCAAGCTCCGCCTCCTGGGTTTATGCCATTCTCCTGCCTCAGCCTCCCGAGTAGCTGGGACTACAGGCGCCCGCCACCTCGCCCGGCTAGTTTTTTGTATTTTTTTAGTAGAGACGGGGTTTCACCGTGTTAGCCAGGATGGTCTTGATCTCCTGACCTCGTGATCCGCCCGTCTCGGCCTCCCAAAGTGCTGGGATTACAGGCTTGAGCCACCGCGCCCGGCCTCTAACCAATATTTCTACCATCAATTAGACTCCTGAAAGAAGTCTAGGATTTCTTAGTAGTTCTATTTGTTCTTGGAATACATTCCAGTAAGGATATGCATTCAAAAACTGTGTTCTAAAGTTGCTGGAAATAGTATATTATCTTTGGAAGCTATGTTACCAATGTGATATAGTTAAGTTTATTCATTCCAGTTGGTTTTCTATTTTTAGAGATTGATTTTTAAATTTTTAATTGAATTTTAATCTTGAATATGTAAAACGTTTTTGTTTCCAAAGTCTCAACTCTGTAACAAGGCTTATTCAGAGAAATCTCACTTCCATCATGTCCCTATACCCTGTTACACCCCCTCCCTTGTAGGTTACTATTTTTATTAGTTTTTAGTTTATCCTTCTAGTGTTCCTTTTTGCAAATATAAGTATCTCTATATATAATACTTATATATGTACATCTATATTTACTTGTATATAATACTTATACTTTGCTTTTTCCCTTTTTTCTCATGCAAAGGTAGCAGACCGGATTCACTATTTTACACCTTCTGCAAGCATCTATTGAGTACTTATTATGTTCCCAGCACTGTACTGAGGTAGTCAGGCAAGAGTGATCCTACTTATCACCATGTTCCAGTGTATTTTTCAGCATTACAGTTAATTAGGGCTGCTGCTCTTATCTCTGTCTCTCAGAAGACAGTGCTCCTGGGTGCTGCCTCAGTGCAATTTATTTATCTCCACTATCTTGCAGAGAGCACTGACAGTGACAAGCACTTGTCCCTCAGCAAGTCAAAAGAATATACATATTTTTAATTACAAAAGTAATGCATCAGAGCATGCACATTGTGAGACGCTTGAACAACACAGGAGTGTAAGGAATAAAAAGCCATAATTTTCCCTCACCCTCACCCAGTCTCACTGCACTTGCTTGAAACAATTATTACCTTGGTGGTTGCCAGATGGTGATTTTCTAATTCCATCTGCATTTATTGGTTCACATTCTACAATAAGGAAGAATTTTCCCTTTGCCTCCACTTATTTATTCATTCAGTTAGCTAGTTTTATCATGGCTTTGTGGATTCTCAGTTTATTCAATGGGTTATAAACTGCCACATTTATTATTAATTTTGATGCCCAAATTGTTCCAGAATTTGACAGGGGAGCCTTTTCGAGCTTGTCTTTTTGTGTCCTTTTGATTTGTGTCCTTGTTTTTGTGTCCTTCTCATGCTCCATCATTCTTTGAGGATTTCCTTACTTCCTGGAAGAGCAAGATGCTCCCGGCTCATCTTGTACTTTTCCTGACACAGCCCTGGAACCAGCTCTCCAAAAATCCAGACTTCATTCCTTTTGATAGAGATAACAAGTTATGGGCATAAGGTGTGTTCTTGCTACTAGGGGATCATTGTTTCTAGGCCACCTTAGTGGACAGAGCTAGGATACATATGTATACATATGTGTAGGAATACATCTATCTATCTATCTATCTATCTATCTATCTATCTATCTATCTGTCTGTCTGTCTGTCTGTCTGTCTAATCTATCTATATTATCTATCTATCATCTATCTGTCTTATTTAATCTAATCTTATCTGTCTATCAATCTCTGTATCATCTTAAAAACCATGAGCAGACCAGGCATGGTGGCTCATACCTGTACTCCCAGCACCTTGGGAGGCCAAGGTGGGAGAAATGCTTTAGCTCAGGAGTTTGAGACCAGCCTGGGCAACATAGTGAGACCTTGTCTCTATGAAAAATTTTTTTCTAATTAGCTGGGCGTGGTGGAGTATGCCTGTGGCCTCAGCTACTCAGGAGGCTGAGGTGGGAAAATCACTTGAGCCTAGGAGTTCAAGGCTGCAGTGAGCCATGATCGTGCCACTGCACTCCAGTCTGGGGAACAGAGTGAGATGCTGTCTCAAAAAAACAAAACGAAAAAACCATAAACTCATACTGATACTCTAATTCCAATCCCAAGATACAGAGTTCATTCCAGCCTTTCTACTTTCCATATTTCTAACTCCTTTCTCTAACAGTGAGAACCTCACTTCCCCTCATTCACAATATTTACTTGTTTGTTCAATCCTGGGATACACATTCAGTAGTTTCAGAATTGTTGACCCACACTGTGAAAAATAAAGCTACTGATTAAGGTTTAATATTAGTTTACAGTTCTTTTTGTTTTCCCCCTTTTAGTATAGTCCCATTATTCCATTGAAATAGGCTCATCTGTTGCTGTTTGTGTTCCATCCTCCACCACCATCATTGTTAATTGATTGACTATGTGAAACGTTAACGTGATTTTTAAAGTTAAGACTGCAAAAAATTATACCCAGAGAAGTGTCACTTCCCATCCCGTGTACCCCATTCTATCCTCTCATCTCTCTCTCTCTCTTTTTTCTTTCTCTCTCTCTTTCTTTCTTTCCTTCTTCCTTCCTTCCTTTCTTTCTTCCTTCCTTCCTTTCTTCCTTTCTTCCTTCCTTTCTTCCTTTCTTCCTTTCTTCCTTTCCTTCTTTCGTCTTTCTGTCTTTCTGTCTTGAGATGGAGCCTCTCTCTGTCGCCCAGGCTGCAGTCAATGGCGCTATCTTGGCTCACTGCAACCTCTGCCTCCAGGTTTCAAGCGATTCTCCTGCCTCATGAGTAGCTGGGACTACAGGTGCGTACCGCCACGCTCAGCTAATTTTTGTATTTTTAGTAGAGAGGGGATTTCACCATATTGGCCAGGCTGGTCTCAAACTCCTTACCTCGTGATCCACCTGCCTCGGCCTCCCAGCGTGCTGGGATTACAGGCGTGAACTACCACACCCGGCCCTCCTCTCATCCTTTTCACTTCATTCCTACACATCCCCTGTAGGTAATAAATCTCACTAGTTTCTGGTATACCCTTCTTGTTTTTGCTTGTTTGTTTGTTTTTGCACAAATGAACAATATATATTTCTCGGTTCTCTTTCTTTCACACAAGATAGTATACTGAGATATTCTATTACACTTTGCTTTTTCTTTTGCACTATTTGCTTTACAACTGTATCCTGGAAATGCATATACTTATAAATAAATAACTAAATATATATATATGTGTATGTGTGTGTGTGTGTATATATATATTATTATCATTATTGTTTTTGAGACAAAGTCTCGCTCTGTTGCCCAGGCTGGAGTGTAGTGGTGCAGTGTTGGCTCACTGCAACCTCTGCCTCTCAGGTTCAAGTGATTTTCCTGCCTCAACCTCCCGAGTAGCTGGGGCGACAGGCGCCCACCACCACAACTGGTTGATTTTTGTTTATTTATTTATTTATTTATTTATTTTTGAGATGGAGTCTCACTCTGTTGACCAGGCTGGAGTGAAATGGCACAATCTCGGTTCACTGCAACCTCTGCCTCCTGTGTTCAAGCGATTCTCCTGCCTCAGCCTCCCGAGTAGCTGGGATTACAGGCACCCACCACCAGGCCCGGCTAATTTTTTTTTGTATTTTTAGTAGAGACGAAGTTTCACCATGTTGGTCAGGCTGGTCTCAAACTCCTGACCTCGTGATCCGCCCACCTCGGTCTCCCAAGGTGCTGGGATTACAGGCGTGAGCCACCGTGCCTGGCCCTAAAAAGATTTTTATGGTAAAATATAACATACATACATAAAAGTATATGAACCATATATTCGCTTTTAAATAATATGAACATAAATCAAACACCTGTATAATGACTAAACAGGTTAAAAAATAGAACACTGTCGGTACCATACTGACTTCTGTCAATCATATCTGCCTCTCTCTCCTCCAGAGGTAACCATCATCCTGAATCATATGGTATTTATTTCCTTGCTTGCTTCTCTTGATGGTCTATCAACTTAGTTTACTTTTGCCTTTATTCGAGTATAACACACACACATGAAAGTGCACTAAAATTATGGAAAACTTGAATTTTTACAAACTGAACATATCCAAGTAAAGAAACAGATCCTGACCAGAAGGCCCATCTGTGTCCCCTCCCAGTCGCTGTCCAGGGTAGCCACTTTTCTGACTTCTAAGGGCATGATTTAGTTTTGCCTGGGTTTGTACTTTATATGAATGGAAAACCAAAAGTATATACTTCTTTTGATTAATTTTATGTTTGTGAGATCCACTCTGTTGACTGAACAGGTAGTTCATTGTTCTTGCTGAAGAGCACTCTATTGTCTGACTTTACCACAATTTTGTATCCATTATCACTGGCATTGTTGGGAGCCTGAGTCCTACATACCTAGCTGGCCAAAGAAGGAAAAAGTAACCTGAAGATCATAGTCCCACAGGTGAGACAGACAGATGAGGCAGAAAGTTGCAAAATAAGTTCATCATGAGAGTTATACATGTGGAGTCATGGGCTCAGTTTTAAAGAATGAGATGATAGGATCTCTCTTGGAGGATATGGGTGAGGGAGAAAAAGATAGATTCCAGGCAGAGGAAGAACACGAGGAACTGCTAGCATTTTGGGAAGATTGGATCAGAGAGAGATGCATTTAGAGGTGGAGGGGAGAATTGAGGTTGCAGGATATGTTGGTGAGACAAAGGACATGTCAAAAAAATTCTAAGGTACTGGGTTAAGAAGATGGGACTTTATCACTTAAGAGACTGGGGCACTACTGAGATTGTTTCCCTCCTCTTCCTTCTTTTTATTTTTAAAGCATCATGTGGCTTATTTTACAGTTCAGAAGAATCTCTCCAGCAGGGAAAGCAGGGAAGATGAACTGGAAGGGTAAAAACAGGAAGCATGGAGACCTGTAAGGAAACCACAGTAACATTCAGGAGTGATGTATATTGGGGGTTAAGAATCAAAGTCTTGTACTCAGGCTCCCAAATTTGTGTCTCCAGCCCAGTTCTCTCTCCTGATCTCCAGGCTCTCGCATCCAACTTTCTACTCAACATCCCCACTTGTATGTCTCATAGGCATTTTCAAATCCTCACTTCCAAAACTGAACTCCAGCCTTACCCCTAAAGCTCACTCCTCCCACAGTCTTTCTCTATCATGTTGGTTACTCCATTCTTTTGGTTGCTCAGGCCATATTTTTATTCTTTTTTTTCCTGTTATTGTTATTATTATTAATTATTATTTGAGATGGAGTCTCACTCTGTTGCTGAGGCTGGAGTGCACTGGCACGATCTCGGCTCACTGCAACCTCCGTCTCCCAGGTTCAAGCAATTATCCTGCTTCAGCCTCCTGAGTAGCTGGGATTACAGGTGCGTGCCCCCACACCCGGCTAATTTTTTATATATTTTTGGTAGAGACGGGGTTTCATCATGTTGGCCAGGCTGGTCTCGAACTCCTCACCTCGTGATCCACCTACCTCAGCCTCCTAAAGTTCTGGGATTACAGGCGTGAGCCACCATGCCCTGCCTTTATCATTAGTTTTTTGAGACAGAGTATTGCTCTACTGCTCAGGCTGGAGTACAGTGGCATGGTTATAACTCCCTGCAGCCTCAAATTCTTGGGTTCAAGAGATCCTCCCACCTTAGCTTCCTGAGTACCTGGGACCACAGGGATGCATCACCATGACCAGCTAAGTTTTAAATTTTTATTTTGTAGAGACAGGGTCTTGCTATGTTGCCCAGGCTGGTCTGGAACTCCTGGCCTCAAGCAACGCTCCCATCTCAGCCTCCTAAAGCGCTGGGATTACAGACATGAGCCTGGCTAATGTTTCTTTTATATCCATACTTTTTGTATCCCCCTTAGGAAATCTTTGTCAAACTAAAGGTGAATAAGATTTCCTCCTATGTTTTCTTCAGTAATTTTTCTTCATAGTTTTAGGTTTTGCATTTAGGTCTATGATTCATCTTGCAGTAATTTTTATATATGTTGTGAGGTAACTGGGTAACTGTCAAAGTTCAATTCTTTTTTTTATATGGCTATTCAATTGTTCCAGCACCATTTATTGAAAAGGTTATTCTTTCCCCCATTGAGTTGCATTTATATCTTTGTTGAAAATCAATTGATTGTATATGTGTAGGCCTATTTCTTGACTCTCTTATTTTTCATTCATCTTTACACCAACATCCCACCATGTTGATTACTGTAGCTAAAAATTGGGTAGTGTAAGTCTCTAACTTTGCTCTTTTTCAAAATTGTTTTGGTTCTAGATCCTTCATATTTCCATATATATTTTAGAATCAGCTTGTCATTTATGAATCTTCACAATATTGACTCTTCTGGTCTGTGAATATATGACCCTTCTTTCCTTCCTTCCTTCCTTCCTTCCTTCCTTCCTTCCTTCCTTCCTTCCTTCCTTCCTT
>NC_037689.1:6464870-6482234 GCF_003255815.1 Theropithecus gelada
CTGGAGTGCAGTGGTGCAACCACAGCTCACTGGAGCTTTGAACTCCTGGGCTCAAGTGATCCTCCCACCTCAGCCTCTCAAGTAGCTGGGACCACAGGTGTGTGCCACCATGCCTGGCTAATTTTTGTATTTTCTGTAGAGACGGGGTTTTGCCATGTTGCCCAGGCTGGTTTTGAACTCCTGGGCTCAAGAAATCCACCCACCTTGGCCTCCCAAAGTGCTGGGATTACAGGCATGAGCCACCATGCCCAGCCTTTTCACTTCATTTTAGCTATTACAGATAATAACCAAGGGATTGAAAACTTTGCTTTTTTTCTTATTAGTTTGCATTTCCTTATGTATCCAGTGAACCAACTCCCTGGGAGTTGGATCCGTCTCTAAATTCCACTGATAACTTTTTAGCTGCAGCTTCATACCGTGGGTGACCGACTAGGTAGCCATCCAGGGATTGAAGGTTTCTTATCCCCCATCTTTTCATCCTTTCTCTTCCTAAACCAAATGTTTCTGTGAACCAGGGCCTTTCTAGCAAATCCCTCTTCACTGACACCAAATGAGTAGGAAAAAAACTAAACTCAGTTTCTCCCACCATACTCTCACAGCACGCTTCCAATGCCAGATGTACGGGGATTTCTCCTGCTAGCAAGCAAGCAATCAGTTTTGCAGTGGACACCAGCTGGGTGTCCTCTAATTCAATTCCATTCTGACAGTATCTACCTGGAGCTAGCATCAGATCACACAGGTTGAGGATGCAATCCCACAAAACTGAGTCCCCAGGTTATTTCACCTGTGCTTCTGATCAACTGGCTATAAATCGGGGTTCCCACAGTTTCCACTCCTTGGGTTTGATTAATTTGCTAGAGCTGCTCACAGAACTCAGAAAAACATTTACTTACGTTTACCAGTTTACTACACAAATGAACAGCCAGATGAAGAGATACATAGGGCAAGGTCTGGAAGGGTCCTGGGTGCAGGAGTTTCTGTCCCCTTGGAGTTGGGGTGCCCCAAAGTGTTCGTCTATCTGCAAGTTCTCTGAACCCTGTCCCTTTTGGATTTTTATAGAAGCTTCATGACATAGGCATGATTGATTAAACCGCTAGCCATTGGCATCGACTTAACCTTTGGCCCCTCCACTCTCCCTGAGGGTTGGGGGTTGAGACTGAAAGTTCCAACCCTCTGATCATCTGGCTGGTTTTTCTGGCAACCAACCTCCTGCCACCCCATCCTATGGTATCCAAAGGCTTCCCAAAAATTATCTCATTAACATAAACCCAGGTGTGTTTGAAGGGCTTGCTGCAAATAACAAAAGATTGCCTTTCACTCTTAAGTTCGGGTGCTACTTCAGTAACCAAAGACAAAAGGCCAAATACTTTAACACAAGATATTTTTATTGCTCTAATCACTTAGGAAATAACAATCTTCCCCCCTCCCGCGCCTTTTTTTTTTTTTTTTTTTTAACAGAGTCTTGTTCTGTCGCGCAGGCTTGAGTGCAGTGGTGCAATCTTGGCTCACTGCAATCTCAGCCTGCTGGGTTTGATTCCCGTGCCTCAGCCTCCTGAGTAGCTGGGACCATAGGCATGCGCCCCCACACCTGGTTAATTTTTATATTTTTAGTAGACATGGGATTTCAGCATGTTGGCCAGGCTGGTCTCAAACTCCTGACCTCTAGTGATCCACCCACCTCAGCTTCCCAAAGTGCTGGGATTACAGACGTAAGCCACTACACCTGGCCAAATAAATAATAAAATTTTTAAAAATTAACCAAGAGTGGTGGTATGCACCTGCAGTATCAGCCACTTGGGAGGCTGAGGTAGGAGTATCGCTTCAGGCCAGAGGTCAAGGCTGCACTCCAACCTGAGAGACAGAGTGAGAACCTGTCTAAAAAAAAAAAAAAAAAAAAAAAAGACTTATTTACATCTTATTTACATACATGAGGGAGTTGAATCTTACCAACAACACCCGTATTTCATCATATTGCAGTATGATCATGGTATGATTCAGTTTCATTACAGAACAGATCAGTAAGACTTATGGAGGTATTTGCTTTGTCTTCCCAACAGAATCTACCCTTGCCACATATTATTAAGGACGGGTGTTGTCGTAGTGGACCATGACTAGGTTAGTTCTGAATTCCAAGTTAGATGGTGACAAAGCCAATCACCGTGTCTCATCTCACAGTCTTGACTGGTTTCCACTGTGTGTTGTTTTTATTTTTTAAGACACGGTATTTTTTAAGACACGGTCTCGCTCTGTCTCCTAGGCTGGAGTGCAGTAGCACAATCATGGTTCACTGTAGCCTCAATCTCCCAGGCTCAAGCAATCCTCCTGCCTTAGACCTCCAAGTAGGTGGGACTATAGGCACATGCCACCATGCCCTGCTGTTTTTTGTAATGCAGAGATGGGGTCTTGCTATGTTGTCCAGGCTAGTCTGGAACCCCTGGGCTCAAGTCATCCTCCCACCTGAGCCTCCCAAAGTGCTGGGATTATAGGCATGAGCCACCTCACCCGGCCCACTGTGTGTTATTATATAGCAGGGCCCACCTCCCTCCTACAGGGAGGACATATGTGGTATTTAGAATAGCTCATATTCCTACTAACTGTACCATAGCAAATGTTTTATTTTGGCCTATTCTGGGGGAGAGGGCAGTCATATTACATCAATGTAAAGTACAAGTGCCCCAGAGAACTTCCATGAGTTTGGAGGGCCATAAGATTCCCATAGGTGTTCCCCTCGAACCTCAGCAGCCAGGACAGAGGGTCACTGCCTCATGGACACTTTAGCCTCCATTTGTATCAAAATTGTCAAGAGGCCCTGTTAGGTCCGGGTGCAGGCCCTTTCCCCTACACTGGGTTTTAGCATCATACAGCATCATTTGTTGAGTTTGCCTGACTCCTTTTGCTAAAGCCTTATCATCTTTCCCGGCTAACTACCATCCTTGGCCTTCCTCCTAGAAGAGAATTCCGTCTAACCTGCCTATTCTAGTTAATAAATCTTTTTCCTCTGAACGTTGTTCTTCATTAAAAGCAAACTCAGCTTGTTCCGGGATTCCTAGACCTGCACCTAACTCCCCTTTGCCCCTTTTCTGTCTGGTGGGCCAGTGTTGTTTAATCCACCATGCATGTTTTTGCCACTGTGTGCTAATGGCCTGAGTACAGTTGGGATACATGTTTTGCACCCAAAAATATTGGGTCCCAGTACTAGGGTTGTAAGAGTGGCAGCCACACCTAGATGTAATTTAGTTTGAGTGTGCTGTAAGGCCTCACAAATCCTCCTTTGTCTCAGGGTGGGCCCATTCCCTGAGGGAGCCTGGATCCACCAAATGATGCCCACAGCTTTAATGCCATCAGGATCCCACTGTTTATTCCTGTTATGCTTACTAGCTTTCCATCCATAAGAACAAGGGCAATTTGTGCTTGTGCACAGCACACTGTGACATGTTGGGCTACGCTACACTTTGTCCTTTTTAATCAAGGGCCTTTGTAAGCATTCAGTCATCAAGGTTTACAGGTACACAGTGACCAGTCTGCTGGAAGCCGTACATACACCACAAAGTTTGAAGTAGGATAACAGTTCTTGGAAATTCATTCTCAAATTATATTCTTTGTAGAAGGGGTTGCCTGAAAAATAGAATTCAAAAGATGCCAGCACATTACAAGTGTTTCATTTAGTCATTAACATTTGGTCCAGTTAATCAACATCTCCCAGAACATCTCCCAGGAAACTGTCACTCAAGTTTGCAGGCTGCCATTCAACCTGGTCAGGTTCCAAAAGCAGGGGTGGTCTTGGAAAACATATAGCTTCACATTTCTGGGCATCTGGAAATTGTTGTGCTAAGAGATAACATTATTATCTTGCTCTGCACCTCTCTTGGTGTATTAATACAATGTTGGATTTCCCTCAATGCATAATCCACTTACTCATTCTTCTACTCTCAGCTATTATTTCTCCTTCTCTCCATTTGGCATTTTAAAAAAAAAGATTTTTAAGAGACAGTCTTGCTTTGTCATCTAGGCTAGAGTGCAGTGGTGTGATCATAGTTCACTGCAGCCTTGAACTCCTCAGCTCAGGTGATCCTCCTGCCTCAGCCTCCCGAGTAGCTAGGACTACAGGCATGCACCACCGTGCTCGAGTAATTAAAAAGAATTTTTTTTTGGTAGAGATGGGGTCTTTCCTATGTTTCCCAGGCTGGTCTAGAACTCCTGGTCTCAAGCGATCCTCCCGCCCGGCCTCCCAAAGTGCTGGGATCCATTTGCATTTATTTTTACCCAAACTTTTTTTTACCTTTGGAAGGGACGTTAGGTTTGGCCACTGTGCTGGTCCAGATTGCTGGCAGCAATACCAGTCTAACTAATCCCTCCCACTCAGTCTGTTCCCATTCACATAAGGTAGGATTACATAGGTACAGAACTAGTGGGCTACCTCAACCACTGGGCAACATAATGGCACATACTATTAGCCTTAACTTTGCTGTGTGGGGTGAAAGTATAACCCACCCTATCAGGCCCTTAGGAGTTCTAACTTAAAGGTTTAGAGATATAGCCACAGTTTCTTGCTTAGGAATTATTCCTGCTTCTGACACCTGCAGTTGCATCCCTGCTCCTGGAACCACTATATCAGGCAGGAAAAAAGAAAGGTGAGGCCAGGCACGGTGGCTCACACCTGTAATTCCAGCACTTTGGGAGGCCAAAGGGGGCAGATCACTTGAGGCCATGAGTTTGAGATCAGCCTGGCCAACATGGTGAAACCTTGTCTCTACTAAAAATACAAAAATTAGCTGGGCTTGGTGGTGCACGCCTATAATCCCAGCTACTCGGGAAGTGGAGGCAGGAGAATCACTTGAACCCAGAAGGTGGGGGTTGCAGTGAGTAAAGATCACACCACTGCAGTCCAGCCTGGGCAACAGAGCAAGACTCTGTCTCAAAAAAAAAAAAAGGAAGAAAGTTGAGGTGATGTGTGGAGTAATTATATAGTCACACCAGCATCCTCCCTAACCCCATCTTTCCCAGATCTCCAAGAAAAGTGGAGGAATCTATCTAGTGGGAACTGTCCCTTAGCCCCCTCATGTTCAGTGTGAGCACATATGCAGGCATTTAAGTTAGGCCCTCATGCCTTTAACTCCCCGTGTTTTAGACAGTGACTGTTTCAATTGCCCATTCCAATTCTCCCTTAAAGTGTTACTCTAAGGATGCTATGTAACATGATATGTTCATTTGATACGGTATTTCTTTGTCCACTCTTGGCCACTATGGGCTATAAAGAATGTCCCTTGGTCTGAAGAAATGTAACTTGGAGGCCCAAAATGGTACAGTATCTTCTGTTACAATCCCATAATAGTGTTTTGAGCATCTTCCACTGGGTATGCAAAGCCTAGTCTAGAGTAATTATCTGTTCCTGTCAGGACCCATTTTTAGCCCCCCAGGGCCAACAGTATTGGTCCAGTGTAATCCATTTGCCAACTGTGTGCAGGACCTTCCCCCCGAGGGATCTTCCCCATCGCTATTAGCAGTCTCTGCTCTCTTGTTGACAGACAGAACAGTTCTTATTGGCATTTTGTGTATCTGAGGGTATAAGACAATATGTCTAGATTCAGCCCATCTATGCATTGCTGCAGCTTACCCCCACCATGTTCACTCATTTCATGGACCCAGGTGGCCACCTCAAAGGAGCTCACCAAAAAGTCCACTTTATGGTTCCAATCACCTTCTGAGCCTGAAAGAGGGTTCTTCTGATAGGCATTGACATGTCCTACTTTAATGTGCCCCTTAAATTCCCAGAGTGATTTCCTGGTGGGCTGTGCCCCATACAGACATTCTTTTAATAGTCCAGTTCTCCATTGTCCATCTAACTGACCATATGACCAGGCTATTGGCTACTGCCCATAAATAGTAAAAACCCGAATACAGTGGCTATTTTAATGTTTATTTTTTAGAGACAGGGTCTCATCCTGTTGCCCAGGTTGGTCTGCAGTGGTGTGATTGTAGCTCACTGCAGCCTCCAACTCATGGGCTCAAGCAATCCTCCCGCCTCAGCCTTCCAAAGTTCTGGGAATACAGGCATGAGCCACGGCACCCAGCTCAAACACAGTGGCTTTTATCACTGCTAACTGATAGGAAAACAGCATGTGACTTAGCCCATTGAGCTGATTTATTCTTACCTTCTTCAATCCATCTTTCCATGTCCTGGTTTTAATGCAGCAGCTTTCCAAACAAGGCAGTTTCCATTCCCCTGGGAACTGCCATCTATAAACCAAGCAGCTCCTTGTTGGTCAATTGAGACCTGTTCATAGGGCACTGCCCATAGGGCAATTGGTTCCATTAGCTCCTCAGGTGGTTCTAAAGTCAGTCCTAGAAAAAAAGAGGCTACCAGCTCACGGATACTGTGGGTGCTTCCTTGCATCTCTCTGGTTGCACACTCCAATATAAACCATTTCCATTTTATTATGGAACTCTTCCAGGCACTTCCTTCCTTATTTGAATGTTTCTCTATCACCCAAAACATTACAGGTATTAGTTTTCATGATTATCCTATGTCCTTCAGTCATTGAGGCACTCTTAATAAATGCCCAATATTAAGCTAGTACTTGTTTCTCAAAAGGTATGTATGTACCTGGTGGGAACATCTGGAAATTTTTTTGGTCCAAAATCCCAATGGTTGAGGCTGAGGGGCGCTCATGGGCTTTTGCCACAAACTCTAGTCCACATGAGTGTGGGTGGCAGACACTTACAAAATCATATCTCAGTGAGGATTATATGGGCCCCAAAGTGCTGAGAGGGCTACTGCTTTTTGTCATTTAGTCATGACCTGCTTTTGTTCAGGTCCCCACTCAAACAGGACTTTCTTTCAGATGGTCTTATAGCTAGGAGCTGGCAATATTCCCAGATGTGGAACATGCATTCTCCAAAATCCAAGCAAACCAACAAAATGCCGGGTATCTTGTTTGGTTCTAGGGGTGGGGAGCAACATCAACTTATTTTTAGTTACTTGTGGAATATCCTGGATAGCTCTTGCTCAGGTTATTCCTAAGAATTTTACAGTTTGGGAAGGCCCTCAAATCTTTGCTGGATTTATTAACCAGCCTTGGTTCGTCATGTGAGCCACCATTGTGCTCAAATCAGTCCTAGACTGCTCTTCAGTTTCTGATATTATCATAGCATCCTCAATATAGTGTATTATTACATTTGAGACCAACATCAAGTCCAAATCCCTCCTGACCAAATTATGACAGTAAGTTGGTGAATTCAGGTAATCCTGTGGGAGCACAGTAAATATAAACTGAAATCCTTCCTACATGAAGGCAAACTGCAATTGGGTTTTTTCTGAAATTGAGATAGAGAAGGGCATTTGCAAAATTTATCACTGAGTACTGTTCTCCTTTAGCCTGTTGTATTTTCTGTATGGTCAAAACCATGTCCAGGACTGCTGAGTCCATGGGTGGTACAACTTTGTTTAAGCCTTGATAGCCTACTGTTAGTCTCCATGAGCCATCCACCATTTTCATGGGCCTTGCAGGGCTACTGTACAGAGTTTGTTGGTATAATCTTCTAGTATGTCATTCATTATAGAGTAATCTCTTTCTGACCACCAGCTATTTTATATATATATATAATTTTTTTTTTTGAGATGGAGTCTTGCTCTGTTGCCCAGGTTGGAGTGCAATGGCGTGATCTCGGCTCACTGCAAGCTCCACCTCCCAGGTTTTCACACCATTCTCCTGCCTCAGCCTCCCGAGTAGCTGGGACTATAGATGCCTGCCACTGCGCCCAGCTAATTTTTTGTATTTTTAGTGGAGACAGGGTTTCACCGTGTTAGCCAGGACGGTCTTGATCTCCTGACCCGTGATCCACCCACCTCGGGCTCCCAAAGTGCTGGGATTACAGGCATGAGTCACTGTGCCCGGCCTATATTGTTTTAAGTTAACCACTGGTGTGAGTTCAGGCAGTTTTAGTGGTTCCCATTTAGCATGCCTAATCAAGACTGGCCTGAGGATGGACTTATGACACAGTATTTTTTCTCGGTCACTTTGCAAGCTACTCGGGCCTCAGTTGGCTACACTACCTGCTGCAGGAGATGGCCTGCCTATTCGGCCCACCTTGGCCGAGTCTGGCTTGTGCACCAGTTCCTGAGTTCATGTCCCATGCCAAGAAGAATGAGGATGTGCTGACAATCGAAGAGTGAGCAAGGTGGGGAGTTTTATTGAGTGATGGAACAGCTCTCAGTGGAGAGGGGATGCGGGGGAGGGGGGCAGTCTCCCACCCCCACAGTCAGGTGGTTTTTCTCCCCATGTGGCTAGGTCTGGGGCCTTTTATGGATTCAGAATGGGTAGGGTGTGCTGATTGGTTTATGAGTATGGAAAAAAGGTTAAAGGGAAGACACCACTCAAAGGTGGGCATGACAGTGTAGAAAGCCAATTAGGAAAGGGCAAGTATATGTAAAATAGGTGAAGGGTGAGGATTAACAAGAGGAAAGTGCACCAAATGGGAAATCAAGTTCTCAATACAGTTCCTAGAGTTAACTTGTAGCTTGGCTTTCAGGTTTTAGACTGTCTTCAGCTTGGAGGTTGGGTTTCACCGGGAACCTGCCCCATCTGCCTAGGCATTTGGCTGCCTCCTGTCGGTATCACTTACATGACTTCTGTTTTTACAATATTAGGTAGAGGCTGGGTGCTGTGGCTCACCCCTGTAATTCCAGTACAGTGGGAGGCCAAGATGGGATGATCACTTGAGGCCAGGGGTTCAAGACTAGCCTGGGTAACACAGGGAAACCTTTGTCTCACAAAAAAAAAAAAAAAAAAAAAATTAGCCAGGCGTGGTGGCACAGGCTTGTGGTCGCAGCTACTCAGGAGGCTGAGGTGATCACTTGAGCCCAGAAGGTTGAGGCTGCAGTGAGCCATGATTGTGCCACTGTACTCCAGCCTGAGTGACAGAGCTAAACCCTGTCTCAAAGCAAAACAAAAGAAAAAAACAAATATTAGGTAAGGGAAACAATCCCCAGTCAGACATAATATCTATCCTAATAATATACTCAGGTAAAGGAGATGTGACCACCTCATATAAAAGGTTGTTCGAAAATCCTGTATCCAAGGCCGGGCATGGTGGCTCACACCTGTAATCCTAGGACTTTGGGAGGCCAAGGCGGGCAAATCATCTGAGGTCAGGAGTTTAAGACCAGCCTGGCCAACATGGTAGAATCCCGTCTCTACTAAAAATAAAAAAATTAGCCGGGTGGTGCACGCCTGTAATCCCAGGTACTCAGGAGGCTGAGGCAGGAGAATCACTTGAACCCGGGAGGCGAAGGTTGCAACAAGCCGAGATCGCGCCACTGAACTCCAGCCTGGGTGACAGAGTGAGACTCCGTCTCAAAAACAGAAGAAAAAAAAAAATCCTGTATCTGAGCGCCTCCATTTTTTTCCTAAGAAAAAGGGAATGAATTACTATTATTTAAAAAATTATTTTCTCTTCACTTCTCCTCTCCCCTTTCCCCCTGTTCCCTGTTTCCTACTTAGCCCTTCAGAAATGCAAATATAACCTTTCACCTCCCTCTCACCAGACACTCCCTGCAGGGCAAGTTCTTCTAACTGTGTGCTCCAAGACAGATCTCCCCTTGAGACATGACAGTCAATTTGCAGACCAAAGCATACCCCCTGCCATGAACTTTCACCTCCAGGGGGTGGCCTTGGAACTTCCATCTTCCAGGGATTGCATTGGAACTTTTTTCCATGAGGAGGGCTTATTGAAAGCATGCTGGTTTAGCCACTTTTATGACTTAACTTCTGCCCAGGAAGGTGCCAATTCACCTGTCCCATAGATAAGACACCAAGCTAGCAGAGGGACCCCTGCCCTTGTTCACGTTCTCCCACCTTAAAATAAATGGCCGCTTTCTGCTCCAAAGGGGAAGTGGCACATTTAAAGGCAGGACACTTTGTGCCCCTTCCCCCAAGCTAGCTTCAGAATAAATTCACTTGTTTTGTAGCAGATCTTGCTCTGCGCACTTTTCTTTTCTTTCTCTTTTTTTTTTTTTTTTTTTTTTGAGACGGAGTCTCACTCTGTCACCCAGGCTGGAGTGCAGTGGCGCGAGCTCCGCCTCCTGGGTTCATGCCATTCTCCTGCCTCAGCCTCCCGAGGAGCTGGGACTACAGGCGCCTACCACCACGCCCGGCTAATTTTTTGTATTTTTAGTAGAGACAGGGTTTCACCGCGTTAGCCAGGATGGTCTCGATCTCCTGACCTTGTGATCCGCCCACCTTGGCCTCCCAAAGTGCTAGGTTTACAGGCGTGAGCCACTGTGCCCGGCCATAATCGCACTTTTCATCCAAACTTTTACCTTAGTCCCATTAACTGTTGCATCTCCATACCTTCGCAATCTAAGCTTAGCTCGCCTTTTTAAGATTTCATCAAAAGGTGGCTGGGTGTGGTGGCTCACACCTGTAATCCCAGCATTTTGGGAGGCCGAAGCGAGGGTGGATCACCTGCGGTCAGGAGTTTGAGATCAGCCTGGCCAACATGGTGAAACCCCGTCTCTACTAAAAATACAAAAATTAGCCAGGTGTGGTGGTAGGAGCCTGTAATGCCAGTTACTCGGGAGGCTGAGGCAGGAGAATCACTTGAACCCAGGAGGCAGAGGTTGCAGTGAGCCAAGACTGCGCCATTGCACTCCAGCCTGGGCGACAAGAGTGAAACTCTGTCTCAAAAAAGAAAAAAAAAATTCCCAAAAGGCTGTGGAATCACAATGCATTGGGCTCCTGTGTCAAGAAGTCCCCAGAAGGTTTCTTTTCCCCCATCTGGCCATTTTACCCATATATATGCAAATGACTTCAGGTACCCAACCAAGTCTCTCAGTCAATCATCACCCCAATTAATCTAACCATTGCCCCAGGTGATTCTAGATGAGATACCTCATGTAATCTTTGCCTTCCAGCTTTAAACATTTCTCCACACTGGGATAAATGGAGAGGACTTGCTTGGGGCCTTTTAAAGTTGGGGGACCAGCAGTGAGGGATGGGAGATGGGGGGATGTCCCATTTGTTTTAGCACCATCAATTGTCTGCCATATTGATCCCATCTAAACCATCTAAAGATTTCTACCCTGCTGGAGTGAGTTCCCTGACTCTCCCCTCTGTCTTTCCCCACATTCCCTTTATGTGGGAAATATATTCCCTACTTTAATGTCCTTGGTATCAGTGAGACCTGTATGGGAAAGTTGAGCCAGCAAATCAGGTAAGGTTTCTCCAACTGTTGTTCAATTTTGCAGAAGTAACATCACATGGGGTGCCCACGCTTTAGGTACCCCCTTTAATCACAGCATCTGCCATGACCTGGGTAATGTGCATATTCAGTCGGTTAATATCCCAGGCGTCATAAACCAGTCCCACATAGCTTGCATATGAAGTATGTCAGCTGCTTCACCTGGGGCATTCCACTTGGATATGCCAAGATAGGGGAGTCAGATAGCCCCCCTTCTCATGGGGGCTGTCTCATGGGGGCTATCTGTAAAGGGTAAACATACTTTACAGTAGCTTTTATCCAGTCCGCCATGCTGGCTTGCTCTCAGGAATAGCCTCCAGCGTGTCTGGATCACATACAGCTATCTACGATTGTTCAACAGTGAGCTGTGGTTCTTGCATCACCCCAAACATGTTCTTTCACCCTGTGGCATTTAAAACCAAAGATACTGCTCCTAAATTGGTTACTCTCAGAATTCATTTTAGTAAAGGCTGCTCAGCAAGCTCATGATACCATCTACAAAATGAAACAATTCCTTTACACCATCCTTTAGTTTCAATAATTTCTGGGGTTTCCCCCACACTGACTACCTTCTTGGCAACCACAGGTCTCAGAGGTACATTCTGTTGTCCCTGCATAATTTTTACCATGGAGGTCAGTTTTGAGGCTAGTGGCCGAAGCTCAGGCTTACTGAAATCTAGGCTTATTCTAGCATCAAGGTCCAACTCAACACTCTCTTTCTCCTCCTCCTCCTCTTCCTCCTTCTCCTCCTCCTCCTCCTCCTCCTCCTCTTCTTCTTCTTCTTCTTCTTCTTCTTCTTCTTCTTCTTCTTCTTCTTCTTCTTCTTCTTCCTCTTCCTCTTCCTCTTCTTCTATTTTTTTTTGAGACAGGGTTTTGCTGTCACCCAGGCTGGAGTGCAGTGGTGCAACCACAGCTCACTGGAGCTTTGAACTCCTGGGCTCAAGTGATCCTCCCACCTCAGCCTCTCAAGTAGCTGGGACCACAGGTGTGTGCCACCATGCCTGGCTAATTTTTGTATTTTCTGTAGAGACGGGGTTTTGCCATGTTGCCCAGGCTGGTTTTGAACTCCTGGGCTCAAGAAATCCACCCACCTTGGCCTCCCAAAGTGCTGGGATTACAGGCATGAGCCACCATGCCCAGCCTTTTCACTTCATTTTAGCTATTACAGATAATAACCAAGGGATTGAAAACTTTGCTTTTTTTCTTATTAGTTTGCATTTCCTTATGTATCCAGTGAACCAACTCCCTGGGAGTTGGATCCGTCTCTAAATTCCACTGATAACTTTTTAGCTGCAGCTTCATACCGTGGGTGACCGACTAGGTAGCCATCCAGGGATTGAAGGTTTCTTATCCCCCATCTTTTCATCCTTTCTCTTCCTAAACCAAATGTTTCTGTGAACCAGGGCCTTTCTAGCAAATCCCTCTTCACTGACACCAAATGAGTAGGAAAAAAACTAAACTCAGTTTCTCCCACCATACTCTCACAGCACGCTTCCAATGCCAGATGTACGGGGATTTCTCCTGCTAGCAAGCAAGCAATCAGTTTTGCAGTGGACACCAGCTGGGTGTCCTCTAATTCAATTCCATTCTGACAGTATCTACCTGGAGCTAGCATCAGATCACACAGGTTGAGGATGCAATCCCACAAAACTGAGTCCCCAGGTTATTTTATCTGTGCTTCTGATCAACTGGCTATAAATCGGGGTTCCCACAGTTTCCACTCCTTGGGTTTGATTAATTTGCTAGAGCTGCTCACAGAACTCAGAAAAACATTTACTTACGTTTACCAGTTTATTACAAAGGATATTTAAGACACAAACAGCCGGATGAAGAGATACGTAAGGTAAGGTCTGGAAGGGTCCCAAGTGCAGGAGTTTGTGTCCCTTTGGAGTTGGAGTGCCCCCAAGTGTTCGTCTATCTGCAAGTTCTCTGAACCCTGTCCTTTTTGGGTTTTTATAGAAGCTTCATGAATAGGCATGACTGATTAAACCGCTAGCCATTGGCATCAATTTAACCCGTAGTCCCTGCCCCTTCCCTGAGGGCTGGGGGAATAAGACTAAAAGTTCCAACCCTCTGAGCACCTGGCTAGTTTCCCTGGCAACCAACACCCCCATCCTATGGTATCCTAAGGCTTTCCAAAAACTGTCTCATTCACATAAGTCCAGGTGTGTTTGAAGGGCTTGCTGTAAATAACAAAAAAGTGTCTTTCATTTTTAAGTTCAGGTGCTACTTCAGGAACCAAAGACAAAAGACCAAATACAATACTTTAACAAAAGATATACTATAAGGCTTTCAGAAGATGAAAGCCAGGAATCATGGACAAAACCAAATATATACATCACAGTATCACAATAATATTCCTGGTTATCTTCTCAAATCTGTGGCGTCTGTAGTAGTTCTTGATATTGGTAATGTGTGTCTTCTCTCTTTTCCCTGATCATTTTTCCTGATCATTCTGCCTAAGGGTTTATCAATTTTAATAATCTTCTAGAGGAACCAACTCTTGATGTCATTGATTTTTCTCTATTATTTTTTCATTATTCATTGAATTCTGATCTTATTTTTATAATTTCCTTTCTTCTGTTTACTGTGGATCTTATTTGCTCTTCTTTTTCTGGTTTACTATGTCAGAAGCTGAGGTCATTGATTTGACTGGCTGCTTTTGTGAATAACTTATTTCAGTTAGGATAATGTTTTCAGGTTCCTCCATGTTGTAGCATGTATTGGTGCCTCACTTCTTTTTATTGCTAAGTAGTACTCTATTAAATGGATATATCACATATCACTCATTTATCAGTTGATAAACATTAGGGTTGTTTCCACTTTTTCGCTATTAAAAATAATGCTGGCCAGGCGCGGTGGCTCACGCCTGTAATCCCAGCACTTTGGGAGGCCGAGGTGGGCAGATCACGAGGTCAGGAGATCGAGACCATCCTGGCTAACACGGTGAAACCCTGTCGCTACTAAAAAATACAAAAAATTTAGCCGGGAGTGGTGGCGGGCGCCTGTAGTCCCAGCTACTCCGGAGGCTAAGGCAGGAGAATGGTGTGAACCCGGGAGGCGGAGCTTGCAGTGAGCCGAGATCGCGCCACTGCACTCCAGAGCGAGACTCCGTCTCAAAAGAAAAAGAAAAAGAAAAAAAATAATGCTAAGCTGAGTTTGGTGGAACATGCCTGTAATCTTGGCTACTTGGGAGGTGGAGGTGGGAGGATTTCTTGAGTCCAGGAGTTCGAGATCAGCCTGGGCAACATGGTGAGACCCTGTCTCTTAAATAAAGAAAAAAATAATAAAAGTAATGCTGCTATAAACATTTGTAAGCAAGTATATATATACATACACACACATACATATATACACACATACATACATATATATGCATGTGTATATATATACATGCACATACATATATATACATATACATATGTTTTCAATTCTCTTGGGTATTGCTGGGTCTTATGGTGACTTTTTACTTAGGATTTGAGGACTTGCCAGTCTGTTTTCCAAAGCATCTCATCTTAGTCTTTTTGGGCTGCTATAACAAAATATTATAAACTAGGTAGTTTATTGAATTAGACTGTTCTTGCGTTGCTATAAAGAAATACCTGAGGCTGGATAATTTTTAAAGGAAAAATGTTTAATTGGCTCACGGTTCTGCAGACTTTACAGGAAGCATGGTGCTGGCATCTACTCAGCTTCTGGGGAGGCCTCAGGAAGCTTACAATCATGGTGGAAGGTGAAGAGGGAGCAGACATTTCACATGGTGAGAGTGGAAGCAAGAAAGAGAAAGGAGGGGAGGTGCTACACACTTAAATAACTAGATCTCATGAAAACTCACTCGTTATTATCAGAAGAGCACCACGGGGATGGTGCTAAACCATTCCTGAGAAATCTGCCCCCATGATTCAATCACCTCCCACCAGGCCCCACCTCCAACATTGGGGATTACATTTCAATATGAGATTTGGAGGGACAAATATCCAAACTTTATCACTTATAAACAAATAATTTATTTCTCATAGCCCTAGGTGCTGGGAAGTCCAAGATCAAGGTGCCAGCAGATTTGGGTCTGATGAAGTTTCACTTTCTGGTTTATAGATGGTATCTTCTATTTGTCCTCACATAGTGGAAGGGGGAAGACAGCTCTCTGGAGTTTCTTTTATAGGGGCACAAATCCCATTCATGAGGGCTCCACCCTTAGGATCTAATCACCTCCCAAAGACCCCCCCCCAATAGCATCATCACCTTTGGGATTAGGTTTTCAACATATAAATTTTGGAGGGACGCAAGCATTCATATCATAGCACAACTATACCATTTTACATTCTCACCAGCAGTATATGAGTGTTCCAATTTCTCCACATCCCTGCCATTGCTGGTTTTTAATCTCTCTTTGGATTATCATCATTCTAGTGGGTATGAAGTGGTAATTCATGTGGTGTTTGTTTGTTTTTGTTTTTGTTTTTTTTTTAGACAGAGTCTCACTCTGTCACCCAGGCTGGAGTGCAGTGGCACAATTTTGGCTCACCGCAACCTCCGCCTCCCGAGTTCAAGTGATTCTCGTGCCTCAGCCTCCCAAGTAGCTGGGATTACAGGCACACACCACCACACCTGGCTAATATTTAAAATATTTTTAGTAGAGATGGGGTTTTGCCATGTTGGCCAGGCTGGTCTCGAACTCCTGACCTCAGGTGATCTGCCCGCCTCGGCCTTCCAAAGTGCTGGGATTACAGGTGTGAACCACCACTCCCAGCCTCATGTGGTTTGTATTGCATTTCCTTGATGACTGTTGATGTTGAGCGTCTTTTCATGTGCATATTGGTGATTGTATATTTTCTTTAGAGAAATGTCTATTAATATATTTTGCCCACTTTTAAATGGGGTCATTTATCTTTTTATTATTGAGTTGTGTTTTCTCTATAATATTGATATCAGGTACAGACAGTCCCTGACTTAAAATGGTTCAACTTATGATTTTTTGATTTTACAGTTGTGGAAAATCAATACATATTCAGTAGAATACAATCATTCTGCTTTTTACTTTCAGTGCAGTATTCCATAAATTACATGAGATATTCAACACTTTATGATAAAACAGGCTTTGTGTGTTAGATGATTTTGTCCAACTATAGGCTAATGAAAGTGTTCTGAGCATGTTTAAGGTGGGCAAGGCTAAGCTATGATGTTCAGTAGGTTAGGTGTATTAAATGCATTCCCAACTTAAGATATTTTTAACTTTTAATGGATGTATTGTGATGTAACCTCATTGCAAGTCAAGGAGCATCTGTATACAATTTGCAAAAAGTTTTCCTATTCTGTGTTGCTTTTTCATGTTCATGATGGTGTCCTTTTAATTTTGATGACATCCAATCTATCTATTTTTTTCCTTTTATTACTTATGCTTTTTTGTTGTCACATTTAAGGGACCATTGCCTAATCCATGATCACAAAGGGTTTTTTTTGTTTGTTTGTTTGCTTGTTTGTTTGAGATAGGGTCTATCTTTGTCACCCAGGCTGGAGTGTAGAGGCACTATCATAGTTCACTGCAGCCTCAAATTCCTGGGCTCAAGCGATCCTCCTACTTCAGCCTCCTGAGTAGCTAGGACCATGGGTGAGTGCCACCACACCCAGCTATTTTTTTTTAGAAATGAGGTCTCACTATGTTGCCCAGGCTAGTCTTGAACTCCTAGCCTCAAGCGATTCTCCCGCCTTGGCCTCCCAAAGAGCTGGGATTATAGACGTGTAATTACATCATGATCAGCCATGGTCACAAAGTTTCATGCCTCTGTTTTCTTCTAAGAGTTTTAGCTCTTTAATCTTTGATCCATTTTGAGCCAATTTTTGTATATGGTGTGAAGGAAATAAAAATATTTTACCCCAAAATTATATTTCTTTGGCATAATTTGAAGTGGCTGCCACAGACTGAAATGGCCTTGCAAAGCAGTCTTTTGTGTGAGGAATTTATATCTGTAGAGAATCCCCATTAATGTAGCCAGGCCTTCCCTTTGTAGGCTTTTCTTGGATGTAGGAGAGATTAACTGAGGGTCTGACGCCTTTAAAGGTTCCTTCCTTCCTCCCTTCCTACCTCCCTCCCTCCCCCCCCCCCTCCCTCCCCCCTCCCTCCCCCCC